>NC_079443.1:38309899-38609899 GCF_903798145.1 Danio aesculapii
TGCTACCCCCTGCTGTTCTCCTCAGTCTGTAAGTGCTGCCACACGCTGCCCATCAACGTGGCATGTGTTCATTGACAGACGCCATTGGTTTATTTTTCAGTCTTTAAAATAAATATTCTTCATTTATTCTGATAATTTTATGGCTAACACTTTATAATAACTATACACTATGAATCATCTATTAGACATTAGCAAATAGTGAATTCATTATCTGTTAAGCATTAACTCCACATTAACAGACGTTAGTAAGCAGTTTTTAACTGCAGCTACAAATGCTGTAATCTTGACTTGAAAGCACATTTATAATGAGCTTAATAATTGTATTTTCATATGTTATTACTTAATAATCTTTCGTTACTAAATTCAGTATCGCATTATTTACAAACCATTTTTGTATTTAAGAGTAAATGATTTTTAAAATCATTCCGAATGAGATAATAAACGATTAATAAACTATTGAAATCAACATTTATATATTTCATTATTCATGCATATATTAATGGTTACTATGTATGTTAATAAACGCTTTATTAACTCAACTTCATACAGTTTTGTGACCTAATCTAAAGTGAGGGCTATTTATGCTTTATAAATCCCTTATAAATGACAATTAAAGGTTCGGTATTAAATGAACAATAAATGTTTGCAATCTTATCTTAAACTTTTTAATTACTGTAAAGTTTAAACATTTCTGTATAACAGGAGTGTCAAATACAATTAGAAATAAATACAATTCAATAAAATTGGATAAAAAAAACAATATAATAATTAAACAGTATATTATGATACAACATTTCAAAGTTATTTAGTGATGTTTAAACTGCACAGTAATTTATTTTAGTTAATAATGGAAAGATGTATGTTTCACTTGGTATAATTTCATTTGTCTATCTTCAAATGAATAGAAATGAATGAAGTCATTTATTTTCTATTTGTTTTTTCCTGTTCAGAGTTTAACTGAGCCTTTAATTGTCATTTATAAGGGAGTTATAAAGCATAAAAAGTCCTCACTTTAGATTAGGTCACAAAACTGGATGAAGTTGAGTTAATAATGCATTCATTAACATGCAAATTAACTATTAGTATATGCCTGAATAATAAGATATATAAGTGTTAATTTGAATAGTTTATTAATCATTTACTTATGCATTCTGATTGATCTTAAAATAGCACCAGCTAATCTTAAATAACTAATTTGTAAATAATGCAATACTTTAAATTAATCACTAACAACGTATGAAAAACAATTATTAAGCACATTATAAATGTGCTTTTGAGTCAAGAATGCAGCGTTTGTATCTGTATTTATTTATAAACTGCTTGCTTAATGTAGAGTTAATGCTTAACAGATAATGAATTAACTATTTGCTAATGCTTTTAGTGTGTAGTTATTATAAAGTGTTACCATTCTATGAAGCAGCTTAAATATCCATTCCATCTTTTCTTCCACTTAAGTGGAGAAAGTTGCGAGATTACTGAAATTTGGTGCCAAAATTACATTGACACCAAAAAATATTTAGCTCATTTTAGAACTATGACTGGCAAAACACTCTTTTAGTCCCTTTATTTATTTATTTATTTTTAATTCCATCTAGAGACATTTTTTGCTTTACTTGTATTTTTATTTTTTAGAAATAATGAAGTTTGTCATTTTTGTCATTCTGTGGTTGTCTGTCTGACCCCAGACTCGCAAACTATTGCTGCGTCCTGCCAAACTCTTGTGGACACTTTTCACAAACTGTGTTTTAATGAGTTTCCACAGTGATTAACATCATAAATCTTGCAAACTTTATCATGTTTGCATTTTTTCTGTAATATGTTTGGGTCAAAGACAAAAAAAAAGGCTTAAAGCATGAAAGCAATAAAAGTGCTATATTTTTCAGGAGAATGTGTCCTGTTTAACGTTAACAATGATTTACAAAAGACACCCACTAAAATGTCATTCAGTTTAACAATTGTAGTTTATGTACCCCAAAATAATCTGGTAAAGTTATATAATCTTGTAAAGTTATATTTACACTAAGTTTAATTTGAGGATATATTAAAAGACGCTTTTAAAGATTATAAATAACCTTTTGTGGATTAAACGGTTCTTTAAATAAATCTAGACACAGTGTAAAATTAATTTTGACCATATGCATTCATTGTTTTAGCAATTCAGTCTTTTTAGTAGTTTGGAAATGAAAGGTTTTACCTTTAAATGAAGCATTGGCTGTGCATGCAGAACTTTGGATCAAATGTCAAAGTCTCATTCGTTCAGTTTAACAACCTGTAATAGTTGCTGTTTGCAATGCACATCAAAACGATCGCTTCAGGAATGGCAGGGCCATAATTAACTAGTTGGAGTTGGTGGATTTGTGAGAGTTTGACAGGCGTCGGTTTGAAATGTCAGCGCAGGGTTTTTTGTGAGGTGTTTGTGTTTGTGTGTAGTTTAATGGAGCCATTACACGTTTCCTGTTGTAGCACCTTTTCTGATGCCCTCCTGGCGGGCCAAAACCTCCTTGTCCGTCTGCTGTTCTCTGTCGTCTTACACCAGGCCTAATGCACAGCACCTGTTCACTACAGCCAGAGCACATATGGCACTTTTCCACTGCATGGTACTGCTCACTTTTGGGGGTTTTCCACTGTGTAAAGTACCTAAAGTACCCGATACACTTTTCCAGAAATTGAAATCTTACATGTAATAACTGCAGCTCACTGACTGTCATTATCTGCATCATTGCATTTGCTACACTTTGTTTAAATAAATAGCCATCAACAATTGAAATGGCCAAACCCAATAATGGTACTGAATCTGGAATGTAACTTTAAAACTATGTACCTAGGAATGTTTAGTCTTCAAAAATAGCAAAAAAAAAATGATACATATCTCCTTAATGCACTGCTAACAATGAGTAAAAAGGCCATTACAAAGAAGGAAGATCTTCAATCTGTAGGTGAATGGCATGATATAGTAAAAGAGGTGTATGATATGGAAGTATTGACACTTAAGACTACAATCCTATAAAATTACTTCATACTGGGGAAAGTAGTTGAGAAAAATTGTAATGTTTTAATTTAATTGTGGTTCTTTTATTTCTATGTATCTGGAATCCCCCTTAAGAGATTTTCAATCTTTGATATTTAACCCTTAACACAACTTTTTATAGCACAATCTGATCAAACATAAATACTTATTAGTATAAATAAGAATGTAGCCGGTGACCTTGATACTTATATTGTGTGTCTTTTTGTTTTATGTTGTCATTTGAATATACACTCACCGGCCACTTTATTAGGTACAAGTTACTAGTACTGGGTTAGAGCCACTTTTGCCTTCAGAACTGCCTTAATCCTTCTTGGCATAGATTCAACAAGGTACTGGAAATATTCTTCAGAGATTTTGGTCCATATTGACATGATAGCATCACGCAGTTGCTGCAGATTTGTTGGTTTCACATCCATGATGCGAATCTCCCGTTCCACCACGTCCCAAAGATGCTCTATTGGATTGAGATCTGGTGACTGTGGAGGCCATTTGAGTACAGTGAACTCATTGTCATGTTCAAGAAACCAGTCTGAGATGATTCACGCTTTGACATGGCACGTTATCCTGCTGGAAGTAGTCATCAGAAGATGGGTACACTGGTCAAAAAGGAATAGACATTGTCAGCAACAAAACTCGGGTAGGCTGTGGCGTTGACATGATGCTCAATTGGTACTAATGGACCCTAAGTGTTCCAAGAAAATATTCCCCACACCATTACACCACCACCACCAGCCTAAAGCGTTGATACAAGGCAGGATGGATCCATGCTTTCATGTTGTTGACGCCAAATTCTGACCCTACCATGCGAATTTCGCAGCAGAAATCAACGTTTTTCCAATCTTCTATTGTCCAATTTTGTTGAGCTTGTGTGAATAGTAGCCTCAGTCTGGACCAGTCTGGCCATTCTCCTCTGACCTCTGGCATCAACAAGGCATTTGTGCCCACAGAACTGCCGCTCACTGGATATTTTCTCTTTTTCAGACCTTTCTCTGTAAACCCTAGGGATGGTTGTGTATGAAAATCCCAGTAAATCAGCAGTTTCTGAAATTCTCAGACCAGCCTGTCTGGCACCAACATTAATGCCATGTTAAAAGTCGCTTAAATCGCCTTTCTTGAACTTCAGCAGATCATCTTGACCATGTCTTCATGCCTAAATGCATTGAGTTGCTGCCATGTTATTGACTAATTTAAAATTTGTATCTAATGAAGTGGCCAGTGAGTTTATATATATAGCTGTATCATGATCATTAGACATGGTGCTGGTGTTCCTCTGGACAGGCAACCGGAATGATGTCATGATAGTAGAGCAGTGCTAAACCATTGCAGTAGAACAGCAAACCAGACCAAATAAAGCAAACTGTCAATCAAAACTTTGAGTCTTTGAGTCAGCACTCACTCAGTAAATGAAATACAGATTCAATGTCCACGTGTCTAATTTTCCACGTTCTCTTTTGTTGCACTAACTGTACAATGATGAGGTGTGTATTTGGATGAAGTTGTGTTTAACCTTCGACGTGAACATTTCCAGCTTATTTTCATTGATTTATAAATAGTCAAAGATGAGACCTCCCCTTTTTGGAATTTTGTAAAACTGGTCATAACTTGCTTGGTTCTTGGGACTTTAACAAGATATTGATATAGATATTGATTGATGGGAAGACCTACCTAAAGCATCTTACTTAAATCACCACCTTATTTAATTGATCAACCGCCTTATTTTCTTCTCCGATCAATGCTGTTAAATCTGTTGCATCTGTTTGGCACGCTGCAAGACAAACTCATTGCTATTAGCAGTCTATAAATTATTCATAGTGATTTGTATGTGAGCCAACACATGAGTGGAGATGAAGATGACTGAACATATCAGAAAGACTAAAGGAAATGTTTTTCTTTTTGTCTACAGTGTCTCGTTTCCCGAGTCCCAGACTGACGCCGAGGGTGAGCAGGAAGCGAGCGTTGTCCATCTCTCCAGTCTCGGATGCCAGCATCGACTTGCAGACCATGATCCGCACCTCACCCAACTCTCTGGTGGCCTACATCAATAACTCACGCTCCAGCTCGGCGGCCAGCAGCTCTTACGGCCACCTCTCTGTCGGGGCCATCAGGTACAGGAATTCCCATTCTTACATTTATGTGGATTTCTCCTTATGATCTGCTATAAAATGCAAAATAATATGAAAAACATTTGCTAAATAGGGCGGGTAATTGATTGAAATGTGAATATCGGCATCAGCTTGATATGGAAAAGTATGCCTGCATGATGTTGGAACAATCTAACATTGCGATATTTTGTTATTCTGCGAGATATATTATAAATACAATTTCACTAGATGACTTGAATATCTCTAATTGGAAATAATTTAAGATTTAAGATTGATTGGGATGATTCTTCATTCCTCAAGGCACACCAACAGTACATATTTTGGATGTCTCCCTTATCTGAACGAGTCTTGTCTAATGTTCTGATGAGTGGATTCTGGTGTGTTTGAATAGGAAGAGGTTGAAAATGTACTGTTGGTGTGCCTTTAGGAACAAGCTTGGGAAACACTGCTCTAGAGGAGTGCATCTGTATACAATCTACAGTAATAAACATTCTTCAATATATTGACATTATATATTTCTTCTCATTCTCTTTATTAAAATACAACCAGAAAATAAAGTTCTAGTTGGATTTGTTGGGGTCTGATTAAAGAGAAGGATGGAAGAATAAATGAAAAATACTGGAGTTTCTGTCTTGGTTTGGTCTGCATTTCTGGGATTTGATGGGATTGGGAATGCTGAAAAGTTCAGACATGTTTTAAGTCTTTATGTGAATCCTACTAGAAAGCACCTCATATGTAATTGTTTAATTGTTCACCATGATAATGATCCCAGACACACTGTTAATGTAATGAAATCATATGTGGAGAAAAAAACATCATGAAATGGCCTCCACAGTGTCCAGAACTGAATATGATATACAGTATGTATAGGCAATATTATAGACAGTATGAGATTCACCTGGAGAGAAAAATAAAGATAGAACATGCTAAATCTAAGGAAAAAACTCTTAGAAATGCTGTAAGATGCTTCAACTTTTATTTCAATAGATTTGTGCAAAAGTCTTAGGCTCCCTTAGCTGGTGGTGGCCTAAGACTTTTGCACAATACTGTTTACACACGAAGAAACAAAATATTTTTGCCAAATGAGAAATGGTCGTGCCCAACTGAGCCAGGTTTCTCCCGAGCTTTTTTTTTTTTCTTTCACTTTCGCCCATTGGTGAATTTTTTTTTTCTCGCCGCTGTTACCCCTGGCTTTCATAGTTCGGGACTTGTAGAGCTGCGCATCAATGGAATACTCTTCAGTGTTTGGACTCTCAGCAGTGAATATTAAAACACATTGAACTGAAATAATCTAAACTGAACTGAACCTAAACTCTGAAAATTGAACTACACTGTTTTCAATTCACTATAATCTTCTATGTGAAGCTGCTGTGACACAATCTACATTAAAAGCATTATACAAATAAAGATTAATTTAATTTAATTGAAAATATTAGCACTGGCTAGACGCCATATCGGGTTATTTCCCAAAAAGGTATTCAGGTTGCCTATAATTTAAACAAGCTAACTCTCTTTTCTCTTTTTTTACCATTCCAGTCCATCCTTCACGTTCCCACACCCCATCACACCGGTTGCGTACCACCAGCTGTTGTCACAGCAGAGAAGTCTGAATGCGTTTGGACACACTCCTCCTCTGCTGCAGCCTTCACCTGCCCTCAGCAGCAGACAGCAGACACTCGTGGCTGCAGCTGCTCTCAACAACACCACCAGCAGCAGCACCACCAGCAGCACTGCAGACACCAGCACCGAGTCCAGCCAGGTGAATATTACAGCATTACTGATTTGTACAGTCCTTGGCATAAATGTGTACACTTCACAGATCTCTGTTTTCTATAGGATGCTTTACAATAATATGTTTGTGTATATACATTAGATTAGTCAGTACCAAATCAAAAACTAGAGCTAATTTAACAAAATATCTTAAGAATGGTACACCCAATTTAATTTGGCAGGGAAATTATGAAATCAAATTTTAATAAAGAGGCCAAAGAGATGAAATTTAGTTGAAATTTTGTTGTTTGTTGTTAATTTTATTATTATTAATATTAATATTATTATTATTATTATTATTATTACTCATTTGAATTTAAATGTATTATGTTTCTATTCCTAATGATGTAATGTAAACAATTTTATTTTAATGAATATAATGGTTTAATAACTCTTTTTTTAAATGCACCAAAAGTTATTGTCACCAAAAGTCATATTCACTGAGAAGTAGATAAAAAATTTTTCAAAAAGGGGGTGCACAACCCAAAACTTATTTATTTAATTTTTATTGCACATTTTTATGAGGAAAAAGGTTCGTTATGGATTACAGAAGTGACAGATTGACTGAATATGACACTTGTCTGACTTTGGTAAATCAGTTATTTGGTAAATCAATCAATCAATTAAAAGCATTTTATATTTGCAGTACTGTAAAATACAAGCCTACACAAACAACTTAGAAAGGGTTTCACTATTTTATACTTCTACACATGATCTAGATCCAGAGGTTCAAAGGTTCAGAGAAACCTGGAAATTTGTTATATTCTGCTATTTATTTTGTTGTTGTTGTTCTTAATGATATTCCCTGTTCATAATTTTATAGATAGATGGATGGATGGATGGATGGATGGATGCAAAGATAGATAGCTAGTGGCAAAGATGGATGGATAGATGGATGAATGGACGGACGGACGGACACATGGATGGATGGATGGATGGATGGATGGATGGATGGATGGATGGATGGATGGATGGATGGATGGATGGATGGATAGATAGATAGATAGATAGATAGATAGATAGATAGATAGATAGATAGATAGATAGATAGATAGATAGATAGATAGATAGATAGATAGATAGATAGATAGATGCAAAGATAGATAGATAGATAGATAGATAGATAGATAGATAGATAGATAGATAGATAGATAGATAGATAGATAGATAGATAGATAGATAGATAGATAGATAGATGCAAAGATAGATAGATGCAAAGATAGATAGATGCAAAGATAGATAGATGCAAAGATAGATAGATAGATAGATAGATAGATAGATAGATAGATAGATAGATAGATAGATAGATAGATAGATAGATAGATAGATAGATAGATAGATAGATAGATAGATAGATAGATAGATAGATAGATAGATAGATAGATAGATAGATAGATAGATGCAAAGATAGATGGATGCAAAGATAGATGCAAAGATAGATGCAAAGATAGATGCAAAGATAGATGCAAAGATAGATGCAAAGATAGATGCAAAGATAGATAGATAGATAGATAGATAGATAGATAGATAGATAGATAGATAGATAGATAGATAGATAGATAGATAGATAGATAGATAGATAGATAGATAGATAGATAGATAGATAGATAGATAGATAGATAGATGCAAAGATAGATAGATAGATAGATAGATAGATAGATAGATAGATAGATAGATAGATAGATAGATAGATAGATAGATAGATAGATAGATAGATAGATAGATAGATAGATAGATAGATAGATAGATAGATAGATAGATAGATAGATAGATAGATAGATGCAAAGATAGATAGATGCAAAGATAGATAGATGCAAAGATAGATAGCTATTTGCAAAGATGGATGGATGGATAGATAGATACATAGATAGATACATAATGTAGATAGAAAGACGGACGGACAAATAGACAGACAGACAGTCATTATCAATTATCAAATGCTACAAGTGACAGTATTACAGAACAAGTAATATGATTGTGACAACATCACATCATCAGTGTTTACAAAATCATGTTTTATATTTTACAAAAGGACATTAAAAATACATTTTAAAAAAACTTGCATTTAAAAGTCATTTTTAAAGATTTGTTTTTTTCTGGCCCCAAAATGCAGTATAAAATGGATGGCTAAAATGCATAAAATCGTTTCCATTTTTAGTTGAAACATAACGTGAATACTTTAAAAATGCTAGAGGTTTATGACATGGTTATAGTGGTTCACCAAAAGTAACCGACACAAACAAACCCAAAAATTCTATGCAGATCTTTTCATTCATCCCCATTTTTCCACAACTCAGCCTTGTACTATAATACTCATCAGCCTGGATTCCAAGAGCCGCTGTCTCTCCCATATAAACACTGTGGCCATCCAGAATATAAACTTCCTCCATCCACACACTCACCAAATCAGTTTTCATTGCCCATCTCCAAAACACATACACACACTATAGTTATGAGAAACACATTTCCCCCTCGCTTCTGAGCAAACCGCGTCAGGTTTATTGAGTTATAGACAACATGGGCCTCTGCCATACTGTAGCTGTCGAGAGGAAAGGCTTCAACAGAGAGTCTTGTGTGTTCGGCGAGACTGTCTGTTGAATTATGAATCCATCTGAGGATCAAAGTCTGAAGCCGCTCTCTGGGCGTAATCATTTCTTCCTTTTCATATTTCCATCTGACAGATGCTCATAGCGCAGTCTAAACTGTTTAGTCTCTGCGGCGAGTTGCTTTGTGAAAGCAAAGGCATCTGGAGTGTGGTATCTTTTGGAGGCGTGAAATCAGGCACCCGTGGACATGGTTCCTCCGGTTGACTGTTGTCTTGTTCTCCTGCAGAATGCTGGGGGAGACCCAGCCGTGAGCAGCACCGTCAATCCCATGATTTTTAAGCGGTCCAAGGTGAAGACTGAAGCAGAAGGGCCTCATCCCATCTCTCCTGGATCTCAGGTTTGTGTTCAGGTCATATTAAAGTGTTAAGTTCAAAATGGGATCAAAAGCATCATTCATTCATTCATTCAAATTACTTCCGTTGCTTTTTCAAACTACTTATTTAAAATGAGTTGAAGCAACATAATTCTATTTTTTGGGGGTGGGGGAATATAAATTGTTTTATATTCAGTCCACTTAATTTAAAAAAAAATTAAATGAATTTGATCAAATTGTGTTTGGACAACCTGAAGCATTTTTACAGTGAATTATTTATTTATTTATTTATTTATTTATTTATTTATTTATTTATTTATTTATTTATTTATTTATTTATTTATTTATGTACTTTATTCTGGGGGTGGGGTTATACTTCTGCAACAGGGTCCAGGGTCACATATTTCAGATATTTATAATGCTTGTATACTTTACCATAGTTTGCTAAGAATATATAGTAGAATTTACTATAAGATGGGCATATCAAAACTTCAAAAAAAAAAAAAAAGGACCACCTTACACTGAAAAAAAAGCAATTCATTCATTTATTTTCCTTCAGCTTAGTCCCTTATTTATCAAGGGTTGCCACAGTGAGATGAACCACCAGCTATTTCGGCATATGTTTTATGCAGCAGAAGCCATTCCAGCTGCACAAAAGGATTATTATAATATTAGTATTTAAAAAAAAAGTTCATTTACAATTAATATCAGAAGCAAAATTGGTTCTTCTGTGTCATGAGAGAAAATATTCTCTTCTGGAATTTTTTATGTTTAAAAGTGTAGAACTATCAGTGCAAAAGCCTAGTGGTTAGCGCGTTGACATATTCAGGGCGTCCCGAGTTCGAATCCTGGCTCGTGGACATTTCCTGTCCCTACCACCTCTCTCTCTCCCACTTCGCTTTCTGTCTGTAAAACTGTCCTATCCGCTTAATAAAGGCAAAAAGGCCAAAAATAAATCGTAAAAAAAAGTGTAGAACTAAAGCCTTTAAATTAAAATCATTTCTGAAACTGATGCTTTTTTAGGGGTGGGGGGGTGGGGGGATGGGGGTTGGGGGGGACATACAGAGTCATATAATATATTAAATAATTTATATTTTGCGTATTTTTTATACGTGACCCTGCACCACACAATTAGTCATAAGTGTCAGTTTTTGGAAATTGAGATGTGTGCATTATCTGAAATTGTAATAGATATTTGTCCAAGATACAACTATTTGAAAATCTGTAATCTTAGGGTTCAAATAAATCTAATAAAAGAGAAAACTACATTTAAATTAATCAAAACTGTTTTCTGCAATGTACATTACTATTAATAAATTGATTGATATAAAAGTTTGATATGTTTATGTTAGGAAATCTTTAAATCTTCATGATCTTTACTTAAAATTTGAATGATTTTAGATGAAAGAAAAATAATAAGTTTGACCAATACAACATGGCTTTTGCTAGTTTGCAAGTTGATATTTTTTGGGACAGTTTAATTGTTTTATATTTAAATTTTGAAATTTTATCACGTTAACTTAAATTATCAAAATACAATCAAAATATATGCTCACTCCCAGGCCCATTTATATCGAAGTTGATATTTAGCCACACCATATTGATGCTTTGTAACATCTAGTTTTTATGAGGCGAGTTGTTAGCCCAACGCTTAATCACCAATCAGGAGGACCAGGACCTACACACATACACTACGGACAATTTAGCTTACCCAATTCACCTACAGCACAGGTCTTTTGACTGTGGGGGAAATCGGGGCACCCAGAGACACCCACGCAAACACAGGGAGAACATGCAAACTCCACACAGAAATGCCAACTGACCCAGCCGGGGCTCGATCCAGCAACATTCTTGCTGTGAGGCAACAGCGGTACCCACTGCCCCACCGTGTTGCCCATAATCAAAATATATTAATCCATTTTTTTTATCTATTATTATTAATCAAATATTAATTTGATTAATTCTATTATTATTAATCAAATATATTATTAATTTTGGTTTATGCCTCTGTAGCATATGACTGTATTTCTGGTCCAGGGTGACATGGCATTCGCGTGCTCTTAGATCAGCAGATCAGCTGCTTCTTAGAGTCTCAAAAACCAGACGTAAGCATAGAGGTGACTTTTGCGGTGGCTGCCCCCAAGTTATGGAATACCCTACCTCCTTTGATCAGGCAAACCCCTTCGCTGTCTGTTCAATTCACATCTTAAAACCTTCCTTTTCTCCTTGGCCTTTGTCACCTGCTCTGATATCTGTTGGACAGTATAAATGTAAGCCTTACACGTGCAGTTGTTTTACTACTTGAGATGTATACTATGTGTTATGTGTGGTTAGAGTTTTAATTTTTATTTTATTGAAGTATTTATTAAGTTGAATGAATGAATGACAAATTTTTAACAATATTTTTAACTTTACTATAATTTACTATAGAATTTACTTTACAATTCTACAGAATAGAAAAGGTGGACATCTATCAAAACTTCCTAAAACCCCAGAACACCTTATTTTTTTTTACTACAAGTCCAACTCTTGTTTCCTTACAGTCTCTCTTTTTTCCTTTTCTTTCTCTTTTTTGACAAATCCTCGGCTCCTCTCCAGTATTGAGACAGTGTATGTGTGCTAAGATCAATGACTAGAGGTGCTCAGTGCGATCAGGCCAGATGGAAATTGATGAACACACAATAGCAGCACAGATATAAACATGCATAGTCAGCATGGACCTTTTAAGAAACCCTTCGGATATTCTGAGATTTCAACACTCGGAATGAAACAAGCCAAATTTCAGACAAGTTTCAAAGGAGCCATTATCAGTTGTTGCTTTAGTATTTAGTTCAACAACATTAACACAGCCTTGACGTTTGACTGAATATCACACACATTAGCATGTAGGAGGTGGCCATGAAGCATTGCGTTCTCTCGCCACATTAGAGAGGTTTTGAAGCGTTTAAGTTTAAAGTTCATTAAAAATCAAAGGCATTCTTCACATTCCCAGACCTTCAGAGAAACCAGGGCTTGTATTATGTTGGATGTGGAGCTGACCACCAACAAAAGCTCTCAATAACTCACAAGAAATATGAAACACCAATGATATCTTTAATATTTGACTGCTATTTTTTATAGACCACAGTGAGATTAAATGGTTATTTGTGTCCCATGCTTCGCCTAAGAATAATTTATGATTCTGTTTTTCCACATTGTATTACCATGCATTTATAAGGATCCACAAGTGGTCAGCTGAGATGCATTATCATTTCCATTTAGTATTAAAATGCATTGAGATGCTCTCCTTTTATCACTTGTGTTCCAATTTCATCAAGACTCTTTCCATTTTTGTACATTTTATAGAAGAGCTCTGTTTGATACATTAGTACTACTGAAGGGACAAATCCATGTTATACTTAGCTCCTTTTCAGACAGAAGTGACCAAAGCTTAAAAAATTTACTTTTTTCCAATGTATTTTAAGTTAAACTTTAAGTTCCAACTTAAAATACATTGGAAAAAAGTAAAGTTTTTAAGCTTTGGTCACTTCTGTCTGAAAAGGAGCTAAGTGTAACATGGATTTGTCCCTTCAGTAGTATTTTAATATTTTATTATGATCAGGGTATCCTCAGGGTCTTATAAAAAAAAAAGTCTTAAAATGTCCTAAATCTCAAAATCAAAATTTCTGGCCTTAAATTTACTGAAAATTTGTGCTGTAGGTCTTAAATCTTTTTTAAACAGGTCTTAATTTTCCTTGTATTACTACCCAATCTGGCCCAGACCCGTTCTATCACCAACAATTCATCTCAATAAAACTTAAAACTTTTTATTTAAAAAGTAAATTTTTATATTTACCATAATGGTTTAATTGTTTTCCTCAGAATAACATTTGTTTAAATGTGCTCCATGCATTTGCTGCTGAGGACACTGATCTGGACAGGTAGTTGTGCGTAGATTTTGAAAAGTTTTTTTTTTGTTTGTTTGTTTTAGTTTGTTGAAAAAAAAAGGGTATGGATAAAAGTAGAGTTTGCTTGTGTTTACACAATATTTACAATATTTTGCTAAGAAATATCTAAAATATTTTTTACAAATTATTATTTATTTAAATAATTATTATTTTCACAATAAATGCTTCATTTCAGGACTTCAAAATCCATAAATTATTCATGTATTTATTCATTTATTCATTCATTCATTTATTTATTTTTTCATTTGTTTATTCATTCATTTATTTATTTATTCATTTGTTTGTTTATTTATTTATTTATTTATTTATTCATTTGTTTATTTATTTATTTATTTATTAATTCATTCATTCATTTATTCATTTATTAAGTTGCTTATTTATTCATTCATTTATTTATTAAATTGTTTATTTATTCATTTATTTATTAATTTATTCATTCATTTATTTATTTATTCATTTATGTATTCATTTATTTATTTATTTTGTGAGAACTGTGCCATCTTGACTTAAAATGACATAACTTGGAACAACTTGCACTTTTTTAGTTTAATTTTAAAAGGTTTTGCATTTAAATGTATATTTGTGAAATAAAATTACACATTTTTGTTTTGTTTTATCAGATGAGTATCAGGTTTTGCATTAAAGTTAAAATCAAACAACAAAATGTAGTATAAATGGAAACACAGTAACTCAATCAGTATTTGATCAATAAAAAAGAATGAATAGTGATAATACAAAACATCTGTACAAACATTTTGTATTTAAAAAATGTTGTATTAAGTAAACATATCTGAATCATGCCTATGATTTCTGTGTTTGTGTGTCTATGTGTTTTTGTGACATCAGGACACAAATCTGTGTGATGTTATGACAGGTATTACAAAAAGGTGGTGAAATGTGGGGACATTGCTGATTACCTCATTTCTCAAAAAGCTTATAAATCATACACAGAATTAGTTTTTTTCTGAAAGTAAAACTATACACTGTTTCCTGTGAGGGTGGGGTTAGGACAATAGAAAATACAGTCAGTACAATATAAAAACAATGGAAACCTATGTTATGTCCCCACAATTGACAAAAACAAATATGTGGGTGTGTGCATGTTAACATATCTGATGCTCTAACGTGACAAAAGGCTCTGATCAAGTAAAAAAAGTAATACACTCAAAAAATGACATTTGCTGTTAACTACTAATTTAAAATGAGCTGAAACAACACAATTCTTAACTAAATTATTCTATGTTTACGTTTTAAAAATTATTCTATGTTCAATCCACTTCCACTTGTTAAAACTAATAAGTTAACTTAATTCCTTCATGGTTTCCCGATTGCGTGGAACTCAGCATTTTCACGTTGTAGATTATTATTAGACTGATTTGTAGTCGAGCAAGTTGACGTGTACTAAATTTACCTACATTCAGAATCAGAAGAACTCAAGGTCATTTATGGTAATTTTTCTGCGCTATATGATCTAATATTTATATCAAGAGCCAAATATGTTTTATTCAAACTTTTTCCACCCTGTACACGTTGTTTGTCTTCTCCAGTAAAGAATGTAAGATATGCACATAAAGTTGACCAGTGCCTTTACCTCTACAGGATCACTTGGAGTTACGAGAGGAGCTTGATAAAGATGAATGCAAGCAGGAGCCCGAGGCCGTGTATGAAACCAACTGCCACTGGGAAGGATGTGCCAAAGAGTACGACACGCAGGACCAGCTCGTTCATGTTAGTCACGCTCCCCTGCTAAACACCTGTTTGCCTCTGACTCTGCTGGTGTTACTGATATCCATAACATGAGGGCTCTTTTTAAAAACATAGCACACTGTGTTTTGCCTACATAGACAGCATCCTTACAGACATGACCATGGTCATCAGTGTTTTCACTTACGCTATTGTTCAAAGGTTGCAGTGCCTGTATGATTTTTTTTCTATGCTTTGAAACAAGTAAGAACATTAATAGTGTGAAATTCAATTACAATTTAAAATATTTTTCATTTTATTTATTTTAATTCTTTTTTTTTATTAGAAGTGCAAAACAACATACAACTTACGGTAAATAGAGAACACATAAACACCAATAGAACAGAAATTGAAATAACAGGATTGTATTTAAACAGTAATGACAAGCAGAATAATATTGGTAGTATTGGCATTTAGCATTCATAGTCATAGAAAAGCATAATAATAAAAAGTTATAATAATAATAATAATATTAATAATAATAATAATAATATAAATTATAAAAGTTAAAACTATATAGTTACAAAAAATGTAAAGTAAATTTCTGTGATGCAAATCAAAAGTAAATTGTAAAATAATAATGTAATATCAAGGTAATAACAATAGTAAAAACGAAAAAAAATCTAATAAATAATGACTCCAACACATACCACATCTATCAGCTTCTGTCAGTGATCTTTTTTTTACTGTTGTTTTGTTTTGTTGTTTTGTCATTTAAATATATATTATAATTATAATATCATGATTTCTCATTACACCGTATCCTAACTACACACGACTGCATGCGATAAAAGGTATATTTTTCATGTTAAAACAAGTTTTTATCCTAACCATCTGTGACCGCAATGCACAAAATGTCTATTTTAGATACAGTTTTTATTTCTATGACGTCATATCAAAACAACACCATAAACTGCTTTAATAATAATAATTCCTTACATTTACACAGCGCTTTTATTGGGCACTCAAAGCGCTTAACACATAGAGAGAGGAATCTCCTCATCCACCACCAGTGTGAAGCATCCACCTGGATGACACGACAGCAGCCATATTGCGCCAGACCGCACACCACACACCAGCTGATTGGTGGAGAGGAGACAGAGTGATGAAGCCAATTATGATATGAAGATGGTTAGGAGGCCATGATAGACAGAGGCCAGTGGGCAAATTTGGCCAGGATGCCAGGGTGAAACCCCTACTTATTTCGAAGGACATCCTGGGACCACAGACAGTCAGGACCTTGGTTTAATGTCTCAAATGAAAGACGGTGCTCACTGAACAGTATAGAGTCCCCATCACTATACTGGGGCATGAGGACCCACACAGACCGCAGGTTGGGCGCCCCCTGCTGGCCTCACTAACACCATTTCCGGCAGCAGATGTGGTCTCCCATCCAGGGACTGACCAGGCGCAGCCACTTAGCTTCAGTGGGCGACCATGTGAGAGTTGCAGAGAGCTAGCTGCCGGCTATGACAATAATCACCTCAGGTACAAATGATGGGCTATATTCAGTGTTAAATGCTACCAATGTGAGTTTGAACACCAATTTACGTGACATTAATTGCCGTACTACTGAAAGCAGCAGTAGATAGTTCACCTCAAGTCTAGAAAACTAAATAATTAGCAAACGTTTTGAAAATGAAAGTCCGTGACTCAGTGCAACCAACAACACAATCCCTCAGTACTTTTAGTAATGTTAAATAGGTTAAATTATGTATTAATTAGATTATAACTCTTACTAAATCATCAGGAGTGCAGTGGCTTATTTAAATGAATCGCTGGTATTTAAATGTTTCTGTCGTGTCGTGTTTGGTGCAGACTGCCAAATTGCTTGTCTGTGGAATCCTGTCACGTTCTGTCTAGTTAAGACTACCTAAAACACTGTCTAGCTTGACAGCTCACTCTGTTTTGGAATAGAACTTTACAGTAGGGCTGAACAATATATCATTTGAGCATCGATATCACAATGTGTGTATCTGCAACAGTCACATCGCAGGATTCGATAATTTATTAAAGATTAAAAGATAAAGATATTATCAAAAAACATTATTATTTATATGCTTATTTCACGCAGCCGCCCTTTTAAAAAGTGAAAGGGAGGCTGCGATGGGAAGGAACCCAGAGTACAGGATCAGCACTGTAAACATTGCAACAACATGCTGTGGACTACAAACATCAAGCTGTTGCTACGATTTCAAAATGCAGATATGCTGTAAACATCGCTTTAATATCATTAAGTTTATTTTAAACAATGAAAAGCATATTAGGCATCAAACTAAATCAGTCACTTTAAGAGTAATACACTTAAGTATCCTCCTAGGCTTCAGTTCATAGCACCAGGTAAACACAGTGGGGACGCTTCCGTGCTTCAGCCTATGTAAGCCGCTGAGCAATAAAACAATGCAGTCCTCTGTAACACACCCTCGTGTTTTTTGTAAAAGTGTTGTCCCAGTACTGAAATTTTAAAAACATCCATTTCCAGTGCTGATTTGCCATAGTATTCACTAGTGCTCAACAGAAACGACTGTGATTGGCCGTGAAGGTCATCAGTTCACCGATCTTCACCGAGTGCAAACACAAGTACAGGGACATTGAAGTGTTTTAAAGCCTCGAAGATCAGTCGATTGCTCGTCTGTGTTTGCACTCGGTAAACATTGGTAAAGTACAATGAACTGATTACTGACGGCCAATCATAGTCATTTCTGTTGAGCACTGGTGAATACAATGGCAAATCAGCTGTTTAAGAACGCCTTCAACAGTGCTTAAATTTGATAAAGTATCGTGACAAGTCTAATATAGTGAAAGAATCAGGTCATTAACTTGAGTTTGATAAATTGCATCTAAATGTGTGTTTGCATCTAAATGTTTGCTAACTAGTGCCATTTCCCTTAACTTAGCTGAAAATGAGGTCTGATATCCCTTTTTATTTTCACCATTCATTCAGAATGGACCTTCGGATCACTCGGAAGGTGGTGAAATTATCAATTTGTGTCACTTTCTCTTTGCTGATATGATATACAGCCAGGCACACAACATTACTGTGTGACTTCAGGCGAAACTTTTCTTCCCACCACAGCCTCGATTTCGCTTTTAAGATGGCGGGCGCAGGAAATCAGTCTATACAATGATGACCATGTTAGTTTACATTTGATTGTTCAATTTCTCTACTTGAATACTTTTATAAAGCATTGTTTATTTATTTATATTTGCTTGAAATTTATTATAATGATCATCGCAGTTTATCTAAATCAAAGAAATCTTTATAAATATAGCTAATCAAGTCATCTGGTGAACTTTTATTCATATCGCAATAAATATCGTGGCAAAAACAAATATAGCAATGTCCGATTTTTCCAATATCGTGCAGCCCTACTTAACATTGTCTTAAAAGAGTCACTATCACTAAAGCAAAGCAAAGAAAGTCTGCAAACATACTATCATCAGAAACAAAAGTAAACCCATTTCTCATGGGCAAGTTTGTAACTGATCTCTTCCTGTCACTGACATGTGTAGAGCTAATGAGCATGTCGATACCCGCAGAGCGTTCAACTTGTGCACATTTATACCCTCATATGTATGGCTTCTGTGTCCACGCACCCTCATGACCTTTTCCCTTCCCTGAGGCCAGATAGTAAATCCGTCGTCGTCCCAGCGGCTCTGGAGTGGCCCTTTCCACCTCTGACACCTCGGCCCCTCTGCTGGCCATTATTAACGGTCTGAGGGCCACAATCTGACAGACTCAGGAACACGGCAGGCCAGTTGGGCTCCTCGTGAGACCAGGATTTGAATCCTTTGGGGTTACGGATCAGTGGCATTGGGTTCCTGCCATTCTCCAATTGTAGTACAAGCTCAAACCAGTTTAAGCTGAGTGTTTTTGTGTATTAACACCCACATTAGGGTTATCATAGGTTTGCATTTTCTAAATTTTAGTTTAGCTTTAATTAGTTTTGTTAACTGTTTTGTTAGTTTAACTAGGGATGCAACAACTATAGATTTTGGTTGTACGATTATCTCAGTTATCACGTTTATTATGCATTCATTAATTTCCAAAACACTAGTAGTTTAGAAAATCACATGAAAACTCCTTATATTTTAAAGTGTAACTAATTTCTGCTTAGTAACCAATTAATACAGCACATAATAATAATAATAATAATAATAATAATAATAATAATAATAATATGCCTGAAAATGGCAAAAACTGCACTTTTTCGCCAGAGGAAGTTAAAAATATCTGACTTCCTGTTGGGTTTGAGACTTTTTTGTATTGGCATTTTGTATTGGCATGTTTGATGTGTGTCCCAATTGTCGTACATGTGCGTGAAATTTAGCCAAGGGGCCACTTCGTCAAAAGTGCATAGGTGGCGCTGTCGAGACATTTTGCCACACCCACTTCTGAAACCTTTAACAAACGTACATTTTTTCACCACGTCTGGCGTGTGTGCAAAGCTTCGTGAGTTGTTGAGCATGTTTAGACCCTCAAAAATTTGATTTATTTTAGAAAATAATAATAATAATAATAATAAAGCAATTTCAAAAGGGCCTGTATAGGTAATTTCAATAGGTGCTTGGTCCCTAGAAATAATAATAATAATAATAATAATAATAATAAACAAGCAATAGACCATTTCTCTTTGGACTTTTTGGCATGTAAACTAATTTTAAAAAGTTAATAAAAATAAAAATAAATGTTAAAAATTGTGTTTGTTTAATGTAAATTAACAAATACTAAATACTAAAATATCGAACTTGTGCATGCAAAAGATGCGATATGTGAACGACCTTTAGTTAATAGCCACAGCCATAGTTAATACAGTGTGTGTGACTATTAGTCATGGTGTCCAAGCTTGGAGCTTTAAACTAGCACACAGTTGCCACAACAGTAGTTTTGTTCCACAGAAACGCGTTGTTGAGAAGCTTTTACGATTAATTAACCATGACAAATTAAACCGCGGTTAATAGTGAAATAAGTTAATCATTGGATCCCTATTATGAAAACATTTTCTATTCAGTTTTTGTATATTTATATGTATCGGTTAACATAAAATGTTGAGTGCTGACCAAACCAAAGTTTAGTCAGGGTTCCCACTCTTACATGGACAATAGATTCAAGGCCTTTTTAAAGCACCATTAATTTTAAATCAAGCACCTCCTCTGCATATGTAGCAGTCTTTACTGTATTTAACATTTCACTTACACTTTATATTTACTCTGAAAACGTCAGAGTAATGATGTTGTTTTGAAGGTGTCATTTTCAAAACATTTCATGTAAAATTTGTTGAATTCAATATTAGTAATATTTACATAATATTGAATGTGTATTATTTGTCATCGAACTCGACTTAGATGGATGATTTTCAAATTAAGATTGTTTCATTCTGCTTTTATTAGAAGCACAGTTTAGGTGTTGAAATTAGATTCAATTATTAATTTTCCTTCGGCTCAGTCTCTTATTTATCAGAGGTTGCCAAAGCGGAATGAACCACCAACTATTCCAGCATATGTTTTATGCAGTGGATCCCCTTCCAGCTGCAGCCCAGTAGTGAGAAATTGTTGAAATAACATAGTAAACCAATTTCATTAGAAACGTTTTATTCAAGCACTTTTTAACGAATCTATGTTTGTTTTCAAGTACTTTCCAGGCCTTGAATTCAGGTCTGAAATTCAAATACCTTAAAGAAGTGTGGGAACCCTGTTAGTGTTTTCACAGCTCTTGTCTAAACCTCTTAGTAATAAAAATAAAACTAAACACTAAATCCAAAAACAAAGGCTGCGATTAGAAGTAAAAATGATAAATGTCTTTGTATTAAAGATCATATTGAAGACATACTGTATATGTAGTTAACAATTTTTGTCCATAATCATGCACTTGACTGATGAGTTTGGCTGTAGAAGCTCCATCTACAGGTATTTTTCCAAACAGCCAGAGGTCAGATTCTCCATGAGTGCTTTCAAATTGTAAAATTGCTTATTTATTTTTTGCTAATTTGTATTTTATTTCAGTTAGTTTTTTTAGTGACTTGTTTTGTTTAGTCTTTCATATTTTATTTCAGTTAACAAAAATGTTTTTGACCAATAATTTTAGTCTTAGTTTAAGTTTTTGTTTACTAAAATAAACCCACGCTAGTCTTAAATGAAAGCACAAACAAAGGTGCTCATAGGTGTTTGTTAGGGATTACAGCATTGCTGGCCATCATTAGTCAGATTTCTTGGAAATATGGTTGAATGGTTTTGGAAAGTGAGACTAAGGGTAACATATAATTAGAGCTGGAAGACAAGATATAGGAATCGGGAGCAGAAACAAAGAGATGTTTAGAGAGCCGAGTACCATCGAGAGCTTGGACTTCCTCTCTGCACAGCCTGTTTAGTCCTGAGGCTACAGTCTGTGCTTTTCTGCTTGCCGTCTAAATTACATGCCTCAAAAACAAAATAATGGCATGGTGCTTGATTTTATTACACAAGATCCTTCCCTGAAGAACGTCATTCAGGGTTATGTTTGGTAAGGTACATAGAATTATATAGAGGATGCATCAGTACACAGTAATGACGGTTTGGTACATACCAAAAAATAATAATAGACAAACTATTCCAATTTAATTGCTATTAAAATGCTAAGAATGCAGACATGTAAATTGCACTTCTTTTCGTTAACATCTAAATTTAATACACTGTTGAAATATAATCATTTACAGAGCAAGTTTCTTTAATTGCTTTCTTAACATCTATTTAAACACATGCATTTAAAAATTAAGGCATTGCTCACAGGTTAAATAAAATATACTGAAAATATAAGCAAAATATAGTGCAAATGTTTATCTGAATGCTTTTTTAGAATTATGTGTCTGGCCTGAGGTAAATGTAGTGTGACGTGACTTTTTAATTGATGTTTTTGTGTGGTTGAAATGTGAGCTGTTCATTTATGTTGTTGTTGTTGTTTTTTTTGCTAAAACTAGTACTAAATAGGATGAAATGTTTATGTTGATATCACAGAGCATGGAAATGACATGCATTATTTGAATTTCTTAATAAAACAGAAATGTAAAGTTTTTGTGTTTGTGAATTAAAAATCGAGGTTCATTTTGTGACTTTCACAATTACGAATTTGGATTGCGATTAATCATCTGTTTTTGCACCCGCTTTGAATGTTATTACTCGATTGAATGGGCGTTATCAGTGGTTATCAGCTGATAGATATGGGCAAGCAGGGGCCTTCTGCGTTAGGTTGTTATCATCCATCCACATGGTTAATCAGCTATACTAATAGAAAAGACTCCAGATCCAGATCTGTTTTTACAGAACTGTGACAGCTGGGTTTAGGGTTAGGGTAGGGGTAGACCACAGGTGCCTGGAGTTCCTGGAGGGCCATAGCTCTGCACAGTTTATCTCCAACCCTAATTTAACACACCTAATCAAACTAATTGAGTCCTTTAGGCTTGTTGGAAACCTACAGGTAACGTCACAGTCATATTAAGCTACGGTCACACTGGACTTTGTGTGTGCGAAATTCTGTCGTACAGCGCTGCGAAAAGGGGCGGGGTTAAACAAGATGATTAGACCTTTAAAAAGCGAACGATTGCTCCATGTTTTAAATTTCTGTCCAGAGAGGTCGTGTTTTGATCCTCGATTGGTCTCACGCAGTCAAGTGATGCGATTTTACAGGTCAGAGTTCACCAAGCTTGAACTTTGCACCGCAACAACATGCGAAACTTGACGCATGACCCTGCGTTTCCAGTCTGACGCATTCGCGTGCGTATGAATGGAAGTCTATGGGAGGAAAAGTCAAGTGTGACCGCAGCTTTAGAGTGTGTGCGTGCGAAATTCTGTTGTACGGTGCTTCAAAAAAGGGGCGGGATTAAACAATATAATTTGACATTAAAAAAGCCAGCGATTAGCTCATATTTTAAATTTCTGTACAGAGAGGTCATGTTTTGATCTTCAGTTGGTCTCATGCAATCATGTGATGCGATTTCGCAGGTCAGAGTTCACCAAGCTTGAACTTTCCAAAGCAGCGAACTGCAAAACTTGTCGCACGAGCTTGCGTTTCCGGTCTGACGCATTCGCGTGCGTATGAATGGAAGTCTAAGGGGAGAAAAGTCCAGTGTGACCGCAGCTTAAGTGTGTTGAAGCAGGATTGGAACTAAACTGTGCAGGGCTGCAGCCCTTCAGAAACTGGCTTTGACACCTGTGGGGTAGAGATTAGTAAAATACAATTCATGAGAAATTTAATAAATAATAGAAATAATTCTCGTTAACTTCCAGCCACAGCCGTATGTGATTTATAGCTGATTAGCCATGTGGATGGATGATAACAGCCTTCTGAGTCTACCAGTAGGCACAGAAGGCCCCTACTGGCCCATATCTATCAGCTGATAACGGCCATTCAATCGAGTGATAACATTCGAATCGGCTGGTTTTTGCTGCTTTGACGATTACTTGTCTGATTCGGCACATTGACAAATAATTGTTTTGGGGCCAATACAGAAATTGAATATATAGCCAAATATGAGTATATACTGTAGTTAATATATTAAAAATATGTGAATATTTGTTATTCTAATGATTGAAAATGAAAGCAAATGAAATTTACATACACAGGCTGCATCCGAATTCGTGGACTACTCAGTAGGTACTACATTTGAATTAGAATTTACTGCACGACCGTTAAAAATGTACGTTCTATATAGTATGAATGTACTATATCCGCCATTTTACATTGTCATGTGACCTACCTTCGTCAATTTCAGCAGACATGGTCATCCGAAACAACTGTAATTTAAATAATTGACCACAATTAGACATTTAATAGACTGGCCTAGTTAATTGACTTGTTAAAATGAACATGAGGCACACTGAACTGAAAGACCCACACCAAAAATGATAATGCACTGTATGTATGAAGAGCAAAGAGTTAAGAAATGAAATCAGTTGTTGACTTGTGCCTTTCTCATCCTACAGCACATCAATAATGATCACATCCATGGTGAGAAGAAGGAGTTTGTGTGTCGATGGGAGGAGTGCTCTCGAGAACAGAAACCTTTCAAGGCCCAGTACATGCTTGTGGTCCACATGCGCCGACACACTGGGGAGAAGCCCCATAAGTGCACAGTAAGTGACATACCACTGCTTCATTTTACTCTTAAATACACATATTACATCACCTCGCCCTATTAAAAAATGAAAACACACCCCTATTAGAGCTTTACAGAAATAGGCTTGTGTTCCCTTTCAACATAACACCTGATTTTAAACAGGACACGTTTTTCTTGGCTACATTTATTATCTTAAAACATCATGAAGGCACGCTGATCTGCTGTCTTTGGTTTTCAGCCTCAAAGTCAAGTTTAGTGGCATGAGATCCTATTAAAAAGTGAACTTCTGAGCGTGCTGATTGACAGGATGGAGATATAATTAAAGTCTGAAGAGAGGAAGGCGCCATGGGCCTTTATTAAATTTTACTGAAGTTTCCACACATACACACACACACACACACACCGTCAGTATACAAAGCCTATAGACGCATGCAGAGGCACCTGTGATGTTTAGCGCTTTTCACGCTTATCTATTGTGATCTGCTTTTTCCTCAGTGGCTGGTGGATTATGCAGAAGTGAAACTATTATGAATAAGAAACTGCAGTAATTTATAAAACAGAAATTGATCTTAATAACTGATGCTATCTTAAAGGAATAGTTCACCCGTTATTATTGTCATAAATGTTTTTTGATCACTTTTTCAGTGTAACAAAATTAATTTGTCATTTAGAGTTTTCAGAAAGTATTTCAGTATATTTTCATATGGTATTTTACAACAGCCTCATTCATATTGTATGACATTATAGGGTGCTTTCACACCTGTAGATTGATTGATTTGTTCCAAAAAGGGGATTAAAATTGTCACAATGCTACAGTGTAAACTCGGTGCGGTTCGCTTTCACACGGCAAAGTTTCTAAACGAACCAAAATAGCTAAAACAAGTCACATGCGATTAAAATCTCCTCACATTGGTCAGAGTTCCACGGTTTATTTTTCAAAGTCCCGCTCAGTTGTCATGCTTCCTTATTTTAATTTATGACAATGAGCAATAAGACATTATAAGTAAAAAGCTGCACTTTAATTTTAAATGGTGACACCTACAGATCAACAAATTTCAATCAGAGTTAAGACTTTCTCATTCGTAGCCGTTAGCTAGAATTTTGCATTACAGTCTTTACATTACAGAGAGAAAAAACAGATAAACCAAGACTGCAGTTTGGTCAATTTTCCTAACAGATAAACAGCTCTTATTAATAGTTCAGCATGCTTTCACCTTCGTATTTGATATGAAACGCACATTTACCGGTAGGAATTACCTCCCGCAGTACTCATCATTCTCTCTTTATATAGCCATATATGCCTATTACATATCCATAATACTCTGTGATATAGCCTGGTTCATTAGTTCATCGGATTGTTTTGCATTCTCACTACAATCGATCCGCTCCAGAGATTGTTTTTTAATCGAGCCGAGACCACCTCATTCAGGCGATCTCGGACCGATTGTTTTGGCGCAGATCCGAGCGCGATTGCTGGATTAATGTCAAATTCAAATAGTGATACCGTAGTTGAGGCCAAGAAATTTTATAAAGTTCATGACATGAAAATTGGCCTCATGACAATCATCTTTTATGAAATTGAGTTGTCTTGATCATGTCAGATTGTCATGACAAAGACTTTTTTACTTTTTTTGTTGGTCAAGTTGTCATAATAAAGACATCTCAAATGATGTCATCGTTGCATTTAAAGGTACAGTGAAATTGAAATTGTAGATGTTAGTAACAGTATGCTAGTCTTCAAGGATATCTATAGTCTAGTGTGGTACAAAACAATGACAAAATTCGCATGTAAGAGATAAAAAACTGATATAAACATGTAAAGCTTGTAGTTTGTCACTTCCGCCTAAATGGATCAATGTTTATTTTCTCATCAAATGTTGACCAATCAAATCTCTCTGACATGTCCCACCCCCTTCAACACATTTGCTTTTGATTAGATGTGCTTGAGCTCAACCACTCTCACTGGCAGAGCGGTGATAAAACAAAATGCTATTGGCTGCTTTTTTTTTAAAGGGGAGGGGCTATTCTGTCATCGTATAAAAAAGCACATGTCAAAGCAATTACAGGACATGCATAAAAGCTTATTCAAATTCTTGACATGTGCAACCTTCAAGTAAATTGTTACCATTTTTTTATTACAGTGATGAGAACTGACTCAAAAATAGATTTTATTGTGATTTAAATATTGGCAAAAACTTAACAAAAAGGGGCCCAAGTATAACTGTGTATTTTACATTTACGTTTTATGAGTGAAACATAACCCAGGCACGTTCTTGACAGGTTTTATGAGCTTCACTTATGAAGTTGTTTGATTTGGGCTTCAGATTGATGAGAAGCGACGTAACGGCTTTTTCTGTTTCTCTCACTCTCACCGTCTAGTTTGAAGGTTGCTCGAAGGCTTATTCTCGACTGGAAAATCTCAAAACTCACTTGAGGTCCCACACAGGGGAGAAACCTTACGTATGCGAGCACGAGGGCTGCAACAAGGCTTTTTCCAACGCTTCAGACCGGGCCAAGCACCAGAACCGCACGCACTCCAATGAGGTTTGAGCTTTCAACATCTGTTCGCTGATGTGCATTTTGCTTCCCATCTCGTAGATACAGGGACCGAGAGATTTGATTTAAATCCGATTTGATTGCAATTTTTGATTGATTCTGAAAGCTATCTGTCATTTCTTTGCAGAAACCATATGTGTGTAAGATCCCAGGTTGCACAAAACGCTATACAGACCCCAGTTCACTCAGGAAGCATGTGAAGACTGTTCACGGTCCAGAAGCACATGTCACTAAGAAGCAGCGCGGCGATGCACCGCCGAAACCTCACCCCTCTAAAGGGAATGGAGAAAATGAGGCCCACACAAAGCATGCGAGAGGAAGAACAGATGGGTCAGGAGAGGCCAACAGCACCACCAGAGGCGTGGAGGACTGCCAACATGTCAAGACGATCAAGACTGAAAACACAGTGGTAAGAGGAGGCTGTTTTGTTCTGAACATGTGATTACATCACTGTTGAGATGTTCTGTCAGATTTGTTGACTTGAATCGGTATTAACGGTAACCAAAAGTTTCTAGTTTTGTTTTGTTTTGGGGGGGTTTTCTTTAGTGCGAGAGAAGCTGTGCAGGACAAAATACCTTTGGTTATTGCTGTAGTGTATGTTATTGAACAATCAAAATCATTCAAGTCTATCAAATCCATTCAACAAAGCTTTTATGTGGTCATGCAACATATTGTTTCTGTTCCGTGCTGATGTTATTTCAAATTTCTTATGCTCTTTAACCTGTGTATGTGCAGATTGTGTATTATATAAAATGCTTTTAATGCAGAATTCAAACTAATGTACTAACCATTACCTCATCTAAAACACTAACCCTTTCCTTTCTTCTCAACTAACTTGCTTCTCTTTGAAAATAATGGACAGACCGTACTGAGGTGAGCAATGTAGACCGGTGTCTTTTTATGCATGGCAATATCAGTGTGGGATTAATGTGGGATTAATTGCTGAAGATTAAATCTAACTATACAACTAGTGCTGTGATAGAGGTCAACAGTGGGTCTGTTATTATAGTATGTCCTGTTTTTGGTGTTAAAAGCTAATTCTCTGTCAGACTAAGAAAACTATTAAAACTATAAAATTCTGTTTATTCCACAATCTGTTTCAAGTATCATAGGAATATTTAAATATGTTCCCCAGTATGTAAGCTCTTTTAACGCACTATGAGCCAGATAGTAATAGCTACAAGTAAGAAAAACAAGATAGTTTAATTTTGCATGACCATTTCTCCCCTTAAATGCATAGTTTACTCAAAAATAAATATTCCTCACCATTTATTCACACTCAAGTGGTTCTAAACTTTCATGTATTTCTTCTGTTGAACACAAAACAAGATATTCTGAAGAAAGTTGAGAAAAAGCAGCTATTAACATCCACAAAAAATACTACGGAAGTCAATGACGATGATTTTTTCCAACAATATATCAGTACATCTTCCTTTGTGTTAACAGAAGAAAAACTCAAACATATTTTAAACAAGCGGAGGATGGGTTAATAGTCACAAATTTTTCATTTTTGGGTGATCTCTCCCTTTACCTCTTTAATTTACTAAGAAATTTACTAAGATTCAGTGAGAAAATTTTAGTGGAATTGACATCTCTCATTAACTTTTCTTTGTAGATGTATCAGTCCAGCCCTGGTGGTCAGTCGTCATGTAGCAGTGAGCCATCGCCACTTGGCAGTGCCACCAACAATGACAGTGGAGTAGAGATGGCCATGCACAGTGGAGGCAGTTTGGGGGACCTGAGTGCTTTAGATGACACACCTGTAGTCGATTCTACCGGTTCCCCTGGTACTTCTGCTGGAGTTGGTCTCCAGCTGCGTAAAAACAGGGGAGGACTACTACAACTTGAGCACATCAAGAAGGAAAAACTAAAAACTGTACGAGACTCCTGCTCCTGGGCAAATGCACCACCTCAAGTCCGAAATACCAAGCTGCCTCCAATACCCTCAATTGGTAAGTACTGCTGACAAAAAAATGCGTCATTTATTATTTTAATGCAGTGATGCCCAATCCTGCTCCTGGAGATCTACCTTCCTACAGATTTCAGCTCTAACCCTAATCAAACACAACTAAACCAACTAAAGCTGCGATCACATTAGAGTTTAAGCTTGCGAAATTCTGTAGTACGGCGTTGAAAAAAGGGGCTGGATTAAACAAGATGGTTAGACATTTAAAAAAACGTCTAGCGATAGACGATTGCTCCATGTTTTAAATTTCTGTACAGAGAGGCCATGTTTTGATCCTCAATCGGTCTCACACAATCATGTGATGCGATTTCGCAGGTCAGAGTTCACCGAGCTTGAACTTTCCAACGCAGCAAACTGCAAAACTTGCCGCACAACCTTCCGGTCTGACACATTTGCATGCATATGAATGGAAGTCTATGGGAAGAAAAGTCCAGTGTGATCGCAGCTTTAGTAGGATTTGAAGGAGCACTTGGTAATTACTGACAGTTGTGTTTGATCAAGGTTTCAGCTGAACTCTGCAGGTAGGTAGATCTCCAAGAACAGGACTAGGCACCCCTGCTTTAGTGGTTGAGATCCAGGTTTGCATTCTCAGAAATTAACATTACTTTCATCTCCTTTTTTAGACTCACTGCTGGATGCTCCAAATATGGGGACTCAGATGCCTATACCTCCAACCCAGCATTTAGGAGACTTGTCTTCATATGAGATGACAATGCTTAGTCAGCTGCATGAGCGCAGAGATAGCTCCACCAGCACAATGAGCTCAGCATATATAAGCCGTCGGTCTTCTGGTATTTCACCTTGCTACTCCAGTCGTCGCTCTAGTGAGGCTTCGCAATTTGGAGTCCGCAACAACAATGTCAGCTCAGCAGACTCCTATGACCCGATCTCCACAGATCTGTCACGTCGTTCCAGTGAAGCAAGCCAATGTGGTGGTGCAGGTGGGCTCCCAAGTTTACTAAATCTCACACCAGCTCAACACTACCGTCTCAAGGCGAAATATGCTGCAGCCACTGGGGGTGCACCACCGACACCTCTGCCCAACATGGATCGCATGAGCCTTAGAACTAGAATGGCCATGTACAATGACTCGCAGGACAGTTCAGCACATTTGCACCATGCCCAAGGTGTAGTCAACTCAAGACGCTGCAGCGACACTGGCTACGGTGCCCCTGGCATGATGCCTCATGAAGTTCCGGCCAATCTCCCGAGACGAGCAAGCGATCCTGTTCGTCGTACAACTCTTGACCCACTTTCCTTGCCAAGAGTTCAGCGGTTCAACAGCATCAGCAACATGAACCTATCACGTTTGCCTGCATACGATCGACGTGCTTTCAACATGCAGAGCAGCACTTGGTCTGATGGAAGCTTGCACCGTCATCCCTTCAGCCAAAGGCCACCTAGCATATCAGAGAACATTTTAATGGAAAATATGGCCACTGATGGAGGAGATCAACAAGAGGATGATTTGGTGCTTCCTGATGACATGGTACAGTACCTCAGATCCCAGAACAGTAGCTCAAATCACGACTCCGGGATTTCAGTCAATGGCGGTCATGCTCTAGACTTCCATGGTAATATGACCTCCCAACAACAGCAGTTCTATGGGCAACGCAGGATGGGCATGGCAGGCATCAATGGAAATCACGTAGAGCCTGTTCCAGAGCAAATGGCTGATCCACAGGGTGTGAACAAAAACAACATGCCTGTGCAGTGGAACGAGGTCAGTTCTGGTTCTGCGGATGCAGTCTCAAGGGTTCCAAAGCAGCAGCAACAACAACTTAGAGGGAACTTGACAGTTGTTCAGCAGAAGCAGAACTTTGGCTCTTACCAAGGATTTGGATCAAACCAGCAGATTGTACCAATGAGCCAGAATCTGGCTAGTCTGCAGCAGGCTTATCCACAGAGAAACTTCCAGAGAATGAACACTGTTCAGCAGTATCGCCAGTCCATTTCCAATCCATGTCAGAATATCGGTGAGCAAGTAAACCGACAGGATCTCAGTTACAATTCCAATCAACGCCTAACATGCAATAGCATGGGCCCGCCCAATGGGAGAGTGGTGCAAAACCAGGAGCTCCAGAATTATAGATCAAACTTGATGCATATGAATAACATCAACCAGCAAAATTACGTTCCTCTTACTCAGACAGCTGTTCAGAATGCAGGCAGAGGACTGATACAGCCCAGACCTCCGTCCGAGCCCAAACCATTGAATAGGCAACACTCAGGTTCAGGTATGGTTCAGCCAAACGGTTGCTCCCTGTCCAATGTCAACTCCTCAGAAGCTAGCCCAAAGAGACCAGGTGAAGTCGGTCAACACAGCAATGGGAATAGCAATATGTACTATTCAGGAGAGATTCATATGTTGGACAACAGCGTTGATTATGGTTCTCCCATGTCTCCGTGCACAAACCAAGCCCCTGTTGCTTCTGTGTCTACAATGGCATCTCCTGGTGTTAACCAGGTCACCAGCACAGTGGACTCCACTCAGTCCCTTGACCACACTCAAATAGACTTTGATGCCATGTTGGATGATGGAGACCATTCGAGTCTAATGTCTGGCACTTTAAGTCCAGGCCTTCTGCAGAGCATTTCACAGAATTCCTCACGGCTCACCACCCCGCGTAACTCCGTCACCCTGGCCTCAATACCGGCAGGTATCGGCAACATGGCTATTGGTGACATGAGCTCAATGTTAACGGCCCTTGCGGAAGAAAGCAAATTCTTAAACATGATGGCTTGATAATTGAAGGCATTACTCTAAATTCAGGGGTGGCTTTTTTTGTTCTTTAAATGAAAACATTGAACACTAAAATGACTGTGTAAAACTGTTTCAAGAACACTAACTTGTGCTCTTAATGGGAGAAAAACACGTATGCATATTTTTCATGAGCAAAGGCACTGAAATACGGTTTCTTACTAGAGTTGAATTTGCAGCATTCAGGTGAACACTGTCAATGATGTTATCAGACGTTTGCTGTTGTATTCAACAAGACTGGCAAAAAACCTCAATGTCTGACATGTTTCACTAAGCCATATGTTCGATACAAGTTTGTTAATGGGTATCCGTGTACATCAGGGTAATGGTTATTAGACCTGTTCTGATTTCCCTTTCTCAACAGTGCACTGAAATTCACCAAGTGCCTCAAGTAAAAGAACATAAGTATGTTTTTAAACTCATATAATGCTATGTAATCTGCTATGTAGCTATACTAATAGAGATACCGATCTTTTTCATTTTTCTCAGCGTTTTTGTTTATAGTTATTCCATATCCTTCATGCTTTAAATTATGTGTAATGCATATTAACTGTACCAGCTTGTTCATATTGTGCACAATCCTGTTCCCCCTTGTGACTTTGAAGGGGTACTTAGAGAAACTGATGGGGGGAAAAAATCTGCACAATTGACAATTGTATTGACAGATCTCCTCGAAGCAGCTCCAGAAGTTACAGATCTCTGTATTTTGTCTCATCTGGCTGTGTGATACTGAAGGACAGCATCTCTGGGCTTAAGCCCATGGAGGCCTGTCGAATCTTGCGTCCCTTTGAGATGTCTTTAAAGGAATATGCAAGTACTCTGCGTGCTCTTCTTGGAGATCACATCCCAATTAACAGGTTCATCAGCGGCTTGAGCTTGTGATAAACCACAGGCGCATACTAAAAGGACTTCTGCCTTTGATTTAGTACTGCTGCAAGAAATTTCCACCAAGGACAGAGCGATTCTGAAGATCTGAACTATTCAAGTTGGTTGGTGTTTTGTGATGCCATTTGCAGAGGTCGATGTATGTATAGCTTTTGTACATTTTCAATACAGCATCTTCATTTTTCTGTTTTAACTTGCTTTGACTCTTCTTTTTTGCCTCCTTTTAAGCATCTTTATGTGTTTAACACCAATATTGGCAATTTTTGCCAGTTTTGTGAACATAAATATTCTGATCAACACCAGCAGTGTTATATTTCTGAAGAAAAATGAATGTAAAGAAAAAAATGTGTAATCATTTACTCCCTTTCATGACATTTCAAACCTTTATGATTTTTGCTTTTTACGGACATAAAATAAATATTAAAGATTGTTATTGACTCTCACTGAATGAACAAAAAATGTAGTTTCTTGAGTAAATTATTCTAAAGTTGCTTTCTGCAATGTCTGTTTGATGCCCAGTAAGGTATTAGCACAATATAAAATAATTGCATTCTTTTTTTTGCTTATTTTATAAACCAAATTTAATATGCAGTTATATTGCGATTAGATTTATTAATCACATCATGTAATTAATTTTACACACACATATTACCTGAAAAACAATGCATGCGTACGTTTTCTAATCAAGGTGAATTTGATCAATTAAAATGGCCGTACTGTGTGTATGTGTGTGAATGGCAGTGGTTGCGTGCGTTTTTCCCAGCACTTGGGTTTGTAGCTCATTTGCTGTTTGTGTTGCCCTGCAATGATACTTCCACAATGCTAGGTGGCGAGTTTGTTCGCTAGTGTTTTGTTATTTTCTGGACGCTAGCTAAAACTCGGGGTGTCGGTGGACGTGCAACAACTTTAATCTTAAGTTAAGCACAAAACAAAAGTTTCCAACTGGAGCTCCTTCACGGGATTCGACACTTGTAAACACGTGCCCATCTGGGTCACAGCTCTCAGCACCACCCACACTCGTCAATGCTATTAGGCTGACCTTGCGCTATGCGTCAATACATTTTTGAAGCCCAGTTTATAGTTTTAAGTCGAGTGATTAGCGTGACCATAGCGTGGCCGCATGCTTTGCGCGTTGCCTTGCATTTATACTTCTGCGTGCTGTTTGAGTTGCTCTGCAGTAACACTTCCGAAACGCTAGCTGGCAGTGGGGTTTTTATGTTCCTCTGTGTCGAGTTTCTTCGCCGTTGTTTTGTTTTTTCTGAACGCTACCTTAATGTACAAGTCGTTCAAACTCATTTTTAGGCGGGAACTGGCGGACGTGCAACAACTTTATTCATAATGTAAACACAAAACAATACGTTCCACCTGGTGCACCTTCACAGGACTCGACACTTGTAAACACTCGCTCCTTTGGGTTCGTGTGGCTCTTGGTCCCGCCCACACTCGTCAGCGATACCAACCCGACCAATCACAGAGCTTGCGCTACATGTCGTTGCGAAGTGTAGTTACATTTTCTTGAGAGGTGTGCCTCAGCGTCTGCGAGGGCCATTGCGACCATGCGAAGGCTGCACCGGAGCATACACATACACTGGCACCTGACGCAGAAGTATAATGCCTCATTCAGACTAGCAGTGACTTTGTAGCTTCCTGTCGCTCTGGGTGGCGAACTGCTGCAACCGCAGGTCTGTATAGGTATATACAGCACGAATACAACCAGCCTCTGAGCGAGCTGAGAGAGGATCACGTGAACTCTTCTAGTGCTCCTATTGGCTGTCGCTCAAAAAATTTGCATAAAGTTGAAGGATTCTTAACTTTGTCGCATCACTAGACACACCCACCTAGTTGCCAATGGTCGCCAGAAGTCGCTCACTCTCCGTTGAAATGAACGGTCGCTAGATGCTTGCTGCTGCGATTGCTTGTAGTATGAATGAGGCTTAAATCAGCCAGTAAATTATAAATATATATATATTTCCCATTAAACAAAATATATTTCATTTTAAGAAACATTTGAAAGATTTTGGAACAGTAAACATGTCAGGCTAAATAATTCAAATAAATCATTGACTTCATCTATTTTAAAAACACAGATTTCTTTACAACTTATCTAGGCATCTTTAGCTTTCTTTTTTCTGGATTTACAGTAAGCCACTGCACCGTTCAAGGCATAGTATGCTTGGATGTTGGTGTATAAGCGATTTATTTTAAAATGTTTCTGAAGCGTGGGCTGAACAATAGCTTTTGATTAGAAAGGTCCTTTTCTGCTGGAGATACTGTTGCCCTAAACAGTTTTTTTCTATGTTTTTACATATACCGTAGGAAAGATGTAACAGAAAATTTTCCAAACTGCTGGAAAGTGGTTATCGTCCCATGCCTAATGTGCACTAACATTCTAATTTTTAAACAGTATAGTTCATTTTCAGTAGTTCAACAGCAAGCTCAAAGCAGACTTCTACCTAATTGTCAAAGCAGTATTACATCATCAAAGTGTGAAGTTTGGGACGGGTCCTTTTAAAAGTAAAGGTTCTCAAAAAAACACTTTTCTTTGTTTGAAGATGTTATTAATCTAAAGAACCCCTTTTCCACTATAAAGCAATGGTTTGATGCTGAGTTCCACACAGTCTCTTCATGATGTCCCAACACAAATCAGTTAAATTAACTTAATTGATTTTACAAATTTAAGTGGATTGAACATAAAACATTAAAGTTGTCCCAAAAACACTCAAGAATTTGTTAATTTGTTGAGTGTTGATTCAGCTCATTTTAAATAAGTAATTTGAACAAGTAGCAAAAATATTCTTTCAGTGTTGAAGGTTCTTCGTGGAATTGTCAGATGCTAATAAAGAACCTTTGTGGAATTTTTAGGAGTGAACTATACAGTTGAAATCACAATTATTAAACCCATTTTGATTTTTTGATTTTTTAAAATATTTCCCAAATGATGTAGAGCAAGGACATTTTCACAGTATGTCTGATAATATTTTTTCTTCTAGAGAAAGTCTTATTTGTTTTATTTCGGCTAGAATAAAAGCAGTTTTAAATAAAAAACATTTTAAGTTCGAAATTATTAGCCCCTTTAAGCTATTTTTTTCCGACTCTCTGCAGAACAACCTATAGTTATACAATAACTTGCCTAATTACCCTAACCTGCCTAGTTAACCCAATTAACGTAATTAAGCCTTTAAATGTCACGTTAAGTTGTATAGAAGTGTCTTGAAAAATATCTAGACAAATATTATTTACTGTCATCATGGCAAAGATAAAATAAATGAGTTATTAGAAATGAGTTATTAAAACTAATATGTGTAGAAATGTGTTGAAAAAATTCTTCTCTCCGTTAAACAGAAAATGGAGAAAAATATAAACAGGGGGCTAATAATTCTGACTTCAACTGTATATGTAAAAACCAAAGTATTTTGTAGGCTTTTTGCTCACCAAAGCTTAATTAATTTAATAAAATACATCAAAACAGAAATATCACGAAATATTATTACAAAATAAAATAGCTGTGTTCATTTTAAAATATTTAGAAAAATGTAATAATTCCTGTTACAACTCCAGTCTTCATTGTGACACACGATCCTTCTGCATCATTCAAGTTCCATAAAAATGCTGATTTGGCTCTCAAGAAAAAAATTCTTATCATTATCAAAACGGTCAAAAAACATTGTGCTGCTTAAATTTTAATTTCTTTATTTGCAGAAACCATGTTTTTCCCCCTACACTGTAAAACACAAAAAGTTAAGGTAGCTCAAACCATTTGAGGAAACCGATTGCAACAAACCATTTAAGTTCAAAAACTAATGCTAATGAGTACTGTGAACTTAATCCATTTGAGTAAACAAAGCAGTTTGAGCACAGTAAAACCCCATAAATAAAGAGAACTCAACTGAGTACTGTAAAACCCAATAAGTAAAGGCAACTCAAACCGTTTGAGGAAACCGATTGCAACAAACCATTTAAGTTCAAAAACTAATCCTAATGAGTACTGTGAACTTAATCCATTAGAGTACACGAAGCAGTCTGAGCACAGTAAAACCCAATAAATGAAGAGAACTCAAACCAACTGAGTACTGTAAAACCTGTAAAAGTTAAGGCAACTCAAACCGTTTGAGGAAACCGATTGCAACAAACCATTTGAGTTTTAAAAAAACTAATACTAATGAGTACTGTAAACTTACTCCATTTAAGTTGAAGTAATGAGGTATTTAATTAACTCAATACCTTCAACACTGAGTTCAAAACTCTTCAAATGAGTAGAATTAACTTTCAGTACATTTTGAGTTAACTACACTTATTTCATTTGATAAAGTTGGGTTTTACAGTGTAGGACTCTTTTCTAAACACAAAATAAAAGTGTAGTGTATACAAAAGTGTAAAAGTCATTGCTTTAAATAAACGTAATACATCCTTACTCACACACAAAAAAAATAACTGAACAAAAAAGCTGATTTTGGAAGGTGGTTAACAAATAAAAGCACACTATCTTACTGACCATGTTTAGACGTCCCTTTGATTCTGTATGCGATGATCCCATTCTAGCAAAACAAAAGGTCAGATGCCTGGTCAGAGGGCTCAAATTTTAGGCCCCAAGAATGTCCCAGGGACCTCCAGCCTCTGCTATTAAACAGCATGAGAGCATATCGTGTATCATAATATATGCATATATCCCTTCATCATATTAACTTGAAGTGCTGTTTCAGCATATTCTGAAAAATGTCAGAGTTTGACCTTTGCCCCCAGCTCTTCACATTATATTACATCACTCTACTCCAGCCTCTCCTCTGTACTTGTTTGAGTCACTTAAGACTTTCCATCAAAGGAGGCACACAGGCTAGGGGATCAAAGAGATCTGACCAGGTCAGGGTTTGGGGTGCAAGAGCTCCCTCCTCTCCTTACCCAGCAGTGCTTTGGGTTATGAGAAGCTGTTGGCTTAAAAGACACGCATGCATGAATGGTGACATTGTGGCTGCAGTGTGAGCTGAACAATGAGAGCCCTCACTTTGATCTGTGACTTTAAGCACAGAGCGCTGCAGTACTAAAGTGAGACTGCTGTCCTCCTAATGCAAGTAAATAATGTTTAGAAATCTATCCCTGAGAAGAATTTGAAGGGATTTATCATATGTCTGTTTTGTTTAATATATTTGTATTAAATAGCTAATAATTGCTGGACCTAACTCTAAACCTGTTTAAATATGATCAGGTCTAAACCTTTTATTTACTGAATTTCATTATTTTCTCACCTTTACTTTTTTACAAAACCTGTTTGAGTTTCTGTTGAACACAAAAGAAAATAATTTGTAGAATGTTGGAAACCAGCAGCCATTGACTTCCGTAGTATATTTTTGTTCCTACTATGGATGTCAATGGTTTCCAAAACTCTTCAAACTAAGTTATTTTTATTTATTCATTCAATTGTATCATTTGTTTATTTATTTTATTTGTTTATTTATTTATTTGTTTGTTTATTAGTTTGTTTATTAATTTTTTTATTGGTTTATTTATTTATTGGTTTATTTATTAGTTTGTTTATTTATTGATTTATTTATTAGTTTATTTATTGGTTTATTTTTTTGTTTTGTTATTGGTTTGTTCATTTATTTAATTATTGGTTTGTTTGTTTGTTTATTTATTGGTTTATTTATGTATTTGTTTATTTATTAGTTTGTTTGTTTTTTATTTATTGGTTTGTTTATTTATTGATTTATTTATTGATTTATTTATTAGTTTATTTATTGGTTTATTTATTAGTTTGTTTATTTATTGGTTTATTTATAGGTTTGTTTATTTATTTATTGGTTTATTTATTAGTTTGTTTGTTTATTGGTTTATTTATAGATTTGTTTATTTATTTATTGGTTTATTAGTTTGTTTATTTTTTATTTATTGGTTTATTTATTTATTTGTTTATTTATTGGTCTGTTTATTTATTTATTATGTTGTTTATTTATTGGTTTATTTATAAGTTTATTTATTGGTTTATTTATTAGTTTGTTTATGTATTGGTTTATTAATTTGTTTGTTTATTTGTTTAGCTTTTTTATTTTTTGGTTTATTTGTTTATTTATTTATTTATTTATTATGTTGTTTGTTTATTTATTTATTTATTTATTTATTTATTGTTTTAGTTATTTGTTTTTTATTTATTGGTTTATTTATTTATGTAATGGTTTATTTATTAGTTTGTTATTTGTTTAATTTTTATTTATTGGTTTATTTATTAGTTTGTTTATTTATTAATTTGTTTGTTTATTCTTTTATTTATTGGTTTATTTATTTATTTATTTATTGGTTTGTTTATTTATTTTTCGTGTTGGACTTAACTCTAAATCTTCCTTAAAAAATAATCTGATTTATTGTTTAAATAATAAATAAAAATGCACTTATCTTTGACTTTTTTTGTTGAACACAAAAGAAAATCATTTGTAGAATGTTGGAAACCATTTTTCCAAAAAAACTTTTTCCAAAATTCTTCAAACTAACTTTTGCCTTCAACAGAAGAAAGAAACCTTTAAAGCAGTGATGGCCAAACTATAAGGCCAGCGGGCCAAAGTTGGCCCATGATATTCTTTGATTTGGCCTGCCATCTCATCTGAGAAGAGAAGGAGAATGATGAGGATGTTTCGAGATTGTCAATTTAAATTTTATGTAACCATTTGTTTGTTCTATTCACTGTAAAAAAATTCCAGATTTTCACAACGTTACTGTAATTTTTCACAGTAAATGACATTAGTATTACTTTACAGGATTTAACTGTAAAACAACAGCAATGTGTTGTATTCATAATTATATTGTGAAATTAATGCAGCTAGCATGATTACAGCAAATTACAGTAAAAGGGTTATATCTTTTGCATGTTAATTCAAACTCTTTTTATTTCATTCAACATAGGCATTAATACAAATTAACTTTTATGCTAGTAATGGCACTTTTTGATATTTAGAAATAACAGAATGTTATTGTAGCCCCCAAAACAATTTGGTTCCATCTTCAAAAATAACTTCAAAGAAAAATCCTTTTGTTTTGAAACAACATGAATGTCATAGTAAATTTTCATTTTTGTGTGCACTGCTGCACCTTAATTTAATTTTTTAAGGTTAACATGGAAATTTGAAATATTTTTTAATGAACATAACTTTGTGTTTAGCCAAAAATGTAATAAACTGGAACAAAAGTAATTGATTCATAAAACCAAACACTGTTAAACACCCAAAATGATTTCAAAGTCCGGGTAAATGTCAGAATGAAAAGCAGAGGAAAGCTTGCTTTACAGTAAAATATAATTAATTCTACAAGATAATACTATAAACTACAGTAATGACCTTTACTATCTACTGTGAAGTTATACTATATGGCTGTAATTTCACATTAATTTAATGTCACAAAAACACAGTACATTACTGTGAACTACCTCACAGTAATTTGCTGTGAATTTACATACAGTATTTTACTGTGAAAGTAATGCAATTATTAGCCAGTAATTTACTGTGAATTTAGGGTCAATTTTTTTACAGTGTTGTTAAAAGCTAACTGAAATTCATTCATTCATTCATTCATTCATTCATTTATTCATTTTCTTTTCAGCTTAATCCGGGGTTGCCACAGCAGAATGAACCGCCAACTTATCCAGCATATGTTCTACGCAGCGGATGCCCTTCCAGCCGCAACACATGTCTGGGAAACATCCATACACACTAATTCACAACGGACAATTTAGCCTATCCAATTCAACTATATCACATGTCTTTGAACTGAGGGGGAAACCGGAGCACCCGGAGAAAACCAATGCGAACGCAGGGAGAACATGCAAACTCCACACAGAAATGCCATCTAACCTAGCCGAGGCTCGAACCAGCGACCTTCTTGCTGTGAGGTGACAGCACTACCTACTGCGCCAATGCGGCACCACTAACTGAAATTTAATGTTTCAATTAAATAAGTTAAATAATCAGATTTTGTTTAAATGACATACTGTTACCCGATAATGCAGAGACTTTGGTGAGCAAACTAAGCCCGAGGCAAATTCTGCTTTAATAGAGTATTTAGCATTGAACTCCACCATGTTATAAATGTGATTGTTTATGTTTTTATTGTAATAAGTTATCATTTAAAAAGTTATAGTGCATTAGTTAATACAATTTAAAGTAATGCTTTCTATTTAATTTGAAACATTATGAAAGAACTTATGGCAACTTTAATGTAGCAAAATTTGGTATATTTATCTTCAGCCCTCTCAATGATATTTGATTTTTGGCCCTTCATCAGAAAAAGTTTGGGCACCCCTGGCTTAAAGGATTGGAACCGTGAGGGTGAGTACATTTTCACTTTTTAGTGAACGATCCCTTTAAAGCATTGGTTTGAGCAAGGATTTATTTTCACAGTAAACCTGAATTAACTAATCTTGTTGCTCAATCACTTTAACCTTAGATTTAAATTTCATTTAGGGATTAACTTGAAAATTTGGTTTAACTTGTGAAAATATTTGGTGGATTGGAGAAATTGAAAGAAAAAAACCCCATCTCAAACTGTTAAGTTTAATGATGGTGCTGGATTTTCAAAGCGATTCAGCAAGAAATCAGTAATGAACATTGCTCTTTTTATCACCTATCTAGCTTTAAACTTTGCTTAATTTAATCCTTAATGGTGCAGCAGAGGCTATAGGTGAATATGGCATTTATTTTAAAACACAATTAAGATTTAGTTTATTTTAAAGACAAAATGTCAGTTCTGTGATCTGAGAGGTTATGCAAATAAAGCTTAAACTAGTTAGAAACTTTCAATGCAACCCTATACTGCCCTACAAAGGTAAAGTGCAGTATCTACGCAAACACTCAAACTGAGCTAAATCTTTTTATACCAGTTGAATTCTGTAGTTACTGCAATTTTGACACACAGGCCTATTTTATGCTTTGACTCAATTTTGAAATTATTTATTCATTATTTTGTCTTCGGTGTAGTCCCCCTTCGCCACAGCGGAATGAACCTTACTCAATTCACCTATAGCGCATGTCTTTGGGCTGTGGGGGAAACCAGAGCACCCAGAGGAAACCTACATGAACACGGGGAGAACATGCAAACTCCACACAGAAATGCCAACTGACCCAGCCTAGACTCGAACCAGCGACCTTCTTGCTGTAAGGAAACAGTGCTAACCACTGAGCCACCGTGCCACAATTTATTGTGGCCTAAAGATTTTTTGTTAAATTTCTAGTCGTCTTCCATCAGTCAATTTACTAAAAAGATCAACTTAAACTCTACAGGCTATAGCTTAAACATGTGTTGAAAACTGATTAACTGTTTAAGATTAAGGCAACAAATACATTTGTTGTTGTGATTTAATTTTTACTGTGTAGTTACTGCACCCTGCCTCCGTATTGCAGTATAGTTCCATGAGGATACTTAAGCTATATGTGAACATTTTTCAATCCACAAAAGGTTCTTCAAAGCTGAAATAGGTCCTTTAGATTACTAACACTGATTATACTACACAATATTGAATTTAAAATTAAATGGTGTATTGGCTGGCGCAGTGGGTAGTGCTGTCGCCTCGGGTAGTGCTGTCGCCTCACAGCAAGAAGGTTGCTGATTCAAGTCTTGATTCAAGTCAACTGTGTCAGTTGGTGTTTCTGTGTGGAGTTTCTGGAGTGGGTTTCCTCCGGGTGCTTTGGTTTCCTCCACAGTCCAAAGACATGTGCTATAGGTGAATTGGGTAAGCTAAATTGTCCTTAGTGTACAGTGTGTGTGTGTGAATGAGAGTGTATTAGGGCTGTGCGATTTGAGGAAAATATCTAATTGTGATTGCGATTTAATTTTATAGTCAAGATTCAGCTTAATAATATGTATTGTAGCTTCTTACTGCAGTGAGTGAAAGAAACGGAAAAGATGTTAACTTACTTCAACATTTACTAGATTGAGTGTCATTGGCAATACTATCAGTTGACTTTTTAGTAAGACACTCCTCATAAAGCCGCAAGTGGTGCTTTTTTAGGTGCTGGTTGTTGTATTTCCTCGTGCTGTGGCAACAATTCTATGACAGCTCTTACAAATGACCTGTTTTGGTTTGGTGTCTGTGACTTTGAAACCCAAATATTCCCATATTACTGATGTGCTGCTTTTCTTTGATATTAGTTTTTCTGTTATTGCTTCTGAAGCAGCAGACACCATAATCCCACTCGTCTGTGCTTTTTTGTTTGTATTTTTTTATTGTTGGTGTTCCACATAGTCTGGTTGTGCAATTCTGATTGGGCAGAAGGAATGTGTCCATTGGCTAGTTAGACTATCACACACAGAAAGAGAATTCCATATCGCAGCCTCTTGCGATTAGCTAATTGCAAAATTTTAATTCCTGATTGCGGTTTCGATTAATTGCACAGCGTGTATAAGTGTTTCGCCATGGTGGGTTGCAGCTGGAAGGGCATCTGCTGCGTAAAACATATGCTGGATAAGTTGCCGGCGACCCCTGATTAATGAAGGGACTAAGCCGAAGGAAACTGAATGAATGAATGAATGAATGAATGGTGTGTTTTAAATGCAAGTAGCTACAAAAATGAAGAAGTCTTCTTACAGGTATCATATATTCCCCTGAGACAGGAAAAGCGGAGCATTCCTAAAACAAATGGCATAAAGAACGCTACTTTTTCAAAAGCAGTCACAAATGATGCAATGATTGTAAACACTATTGTCTATTGTACTAGTGCAGAGATGCAGATGCCTGGATTTATGTGTAGTAATATATTGGATGGGCGACACGCTGGCTCAGTGGTAAGCACTGTTTCCTTACAGCAAGAAGGTCACTGGTTCGAGTCCTAACAGGGTCAGTTGGCATTTATGTGTGGAGTTTGCATGTTCTCCCCATGTTGGCGTGGGTTTCCTTTGAGTGCTCCGGTTTTCCCTGCAGTCCAAAGTCATGTGATATAGGTGAATTGAATAAGCTAAATTAAACTAGACAAAATCATTTCAATAACAGTGTTGTGTTTTGATTAGGGTCAATAGTGGTAGCCTATTACAGACTTCAAAGAAAAATCTTAATATTAAAAAAGGAAACATAAGCTGGACCACAACTGATCAATGTCATAACGAAAGCTCAAATAATGTAGCCTAGTTTACAGCAAGCATCATGTTTTTAGTTAGATTGTGCCATCTGTAGGCCTATAGGTCTGTTATTTTACTAAAGAAGATATATTATTTGAGTTTATCACCAGAACTATAGAAACTGTATTATGCTCTAAAAAAAAAAACGGCACAGTGTTGGGATCAGAGCTGTATCCATCGAAACTCTTTTTGGTATCAGGATCGTATCGTTTATAAAAAAATGGTATCGGTGCATCCCTATTTTGAATCTATATCATGGGTCTCAAAATCAGTGATTGGTCTAATCAGCAATAATGATGAGACTGCCTACAGGGAGGAGATACAGCATCTGGCCACTTGGTGCACTGACAATAATCTGCTCCTTAACACCAGCAAGACCAAGGAGCTCATTGTGGACTTCAGGAAGGGACGAACAGGCTCACATGATCCCATCCACATTAATGGGATGGCCGTGGAGCCTGTCTCATCCTTCAAGTTCCTGGGGACCCACATCTCTAAGGACCTTTCCTGGACCACCAACACCTCCAGCCTGGTCAAGAAGGCTCACCAGCGCCTATTCTTCTTGAGGCAACTTAAGAAGAACCAGCTTTCATCAGCCGTCTTGGTGAACTTCTACCGCTGCACAATAGAAAGCATCCTGACCAACTGCGTCACAGTCTGGTATGGAAGCTGCTCTGTTGCTGAGCGTAGGGCACTGCAGCGGGTGGTGAAAACTGCCCAACGCATCACAGGGACTACACTGCCAGCAATAGAGGACATCCAGAAGAAACACTGTCTGCGCCGAGCACGCAGTATTCTTAAGGACGCCTCTCACCCTGCTCACAGACTGTTTTCTCTCCTGCCTTCCGGCAGGCGCTTCAGGCTCCCCCGGACAAAAACCAGCAGACTGAGGAACAGCTTTTTCCCCAGAGCTGTCTCCCTTTTGAACTCTGCCCCTCACTGACTCTTTTGCCCCCCCAATACACCCCCCACACTCCTCTAACTTATACTCCTCACAATCACTGCACTATTTAACATTTGCACATTTAAAGTTTGCACATATTCATTGCACTGATTCACTTATCTGAACTGGACATACCCACTGCACATGGACATTTATAATTATGTTTATCTATCTGCACACTTCTGCTATTAATAGTATCCTGTACATATATTCATTTATTGTAAATCTGTTCATAGCTAATACAACCTGTATATAATGTTGATAGTACATCCATCTGGATATATCACCATAGTTTTTCTATAACTGCACTTTATAACTTATACCTGTATCCTGCACTTGCTGCTATTGCACTGCTGGTTAGACCTAAACTGCATTTCGTTGCCTTGTACTTGTACATGTGTAATGACAATAAAGTTGAATCTAATCTAATCTAATCTAGATTCCTGAAGGGCCGCAGCTCTGCCTAGTTTTGCTCCAACCCTAATTAAACACAGCTGATCTAACTAATCAAGGTGTTCTAAACTACTAGAGACTATTTCAAGAGTTCACACTTAGCTGATGATTGATTATAAGCAAGTTTGGCATGCTGTCCTGGGAGAGAGCCCTGAGCCCAAAAGGTCCTTAAGCTTTGGGCTCCCTCCCATTTGCAGGGTAAGAGGGGAGCTTTGAGCTCAGGTAGATCTTGACAACTCCCCCCTTGATAAGAACTGATGACTAAAATGAATGCTATGAAGAGATATGCTGCAGGATGAGAGTTTGACTGTAGTGCTGAATTTAGATTGATCAATTCACTTGTAGTGCATGTTTGTTGGAGTGTGGGAGGAAACCGGAGAACCCGGGGAAAACCCACGCGAGCATGGGAAGAACATGCAAACTATGCACAGAAACAACCGCCGGCCTGTTAAAGGACTAGAACTGGTGATGTTCTTGCTGTGAGGCAACAGTGCTAACCACTGGGCCACAGTGCCGTTTTTGAGTTTGAGATCACTGATCTACATTATTCTTGTTGTATTTTTGTTCAACTGAAAAGTTAATCCTTTGTCAATTTGTATGACAATGTTTAAAATTTTAATTGTTGATAAAAAAAAACTATAAGCAAATGAGCAAATTTAGCGAATACTCGTAATTTGTCTAAAGCAACTTTTGTTCCATGCATTTGATGTGTGTATGAAACCGGCGAGTTTGCAGACTGCAGCGATCTCCTTACAGGGGTCACGTTTTAGTGTTAATATTTGTGTGTGTGTCATTGTTCAGTGTGAGTTATCGAATGAGATCATCTCATTTTCCGATCATCATATCGCACTTATAAAGTTCCAGATGGCTATTAACCTAGTCCATCTGATATCCATCATTCCTCAGCCAACTCTTTCCTCACGGTTCACCCTGGACTTAATCCACAGCCTGACAAGGGGAAGTATGTTCATTAGTGCGCTGAAATCTTGGAAACCATTGACTTTTCTCTTCTTCTTTTTTTTTTTTAAGAGTGCTGTTTGAACAGGATCTCTGGGGGGCAAAAGACTCTCTTGTGCAGAGCCAGTAAAGAGGAGAAGATCTTTGAAAAACAAGGGAGGGGGTCAGAAGAAATGAGGCTTTTTATTTAAACGTGATCCAAAAGAAGTCTAAAAATCTGAGGAATGCATAGATCAGAGGGGAAAAAAGCTTCTGTCCCTGGTGCCGTATGTATATTTTATGGTATTAAAATCAAAAAGGACATCTTTGACAAAGGTTATTACTAGCTGGAATATGTTTACAGTATTGAGGACCTCAAATAAGGCTTTTTACTAGGCTTTTAGTAGGTTTGTTTATATAAAATTTCGAAAAAATATGCTATAAAAATTTGCAGTTTAAGACTGGAAATATCAAAAAGTAGCCAGAAAATTCTAATTTTCTGCAACTGAAATGTTTATTAAACCATCTAGCAAAATAAAAAAAAAAAAAACATTTTTGCCATAAATTTTTTTATTTATTTTGTTTCACATTTGATACATCAGGGTTCCGTTCTTCGTACGGGGATTATTCAGTTAGTTGGATTTGGTTATTGACGATTTGATGCAATCCAGGATTGTTTAGTTCTTCAAAACACATCTGAGACTTGTTGTCAAAGCAACAGTTCTGGTAGCTCAATGCTAGGGAGCAGGCTCATTTCATAGAAACAGGATTAGATATGGTCAGTTCAATTAAAGATAAGACTGAAAGTATGTACCAAATGCTGATATTTTCTTACAGTAGTATATATATATATATATATATATATATATATATATATATATATATATATATATATATATATATATATATATCACTCATGCAATCTGCACTCCAAAATAAAAGTACAAAGACTGCCACCTGGTGGTTTAAAGAGAAAATTTATTGATTTGAACTTTTTAGATACAAACGCGTACATGCACAATATTCGACTTAAAAAAGATAATAATTTATGCAATCACGCACATGTTTTGACCACTAATATACCAGTGATTTGATGCTTCACAAAAGTTGCAGACACCTTTACCAATATCAAAATGCTTTTTTGATGCAAAATTAATTTATACAGTTGCTCCTTACGCCAATTAAAAAACTTGAGTAGTTATTGCGTGCCATATTTAAAAACCGTTTACTGCTAATTTTCTGCTGTCATCAGCCAATCGTTCTGTGCCATCAGCCAATCGTTGCATTGCTGATCATGATTTCGGGGATCAATAGATCTGTCCTTAACAACACACGCAGCGATCTCAGATCTGTTTATCCAAACATTTTAAACTGATTCGCTAACTTGTTTAAAGAACCAAATTAACCAGAGATCAGTTATCATGATTAACAGATCCAGGATCTGCCAAATCATCTTAGATCATTTAAGCGAGGTACGAAGAACAGACCCCAGGCGTTTGTGTAACTTGTTGCTCATAACAATTGAAATTTTAATTACAAAAAAATTATTTTGCCCTTAACATATTGACAACAGAGAACATTTCAGGCAGTTTTTCTCTTTGTTTTTTTATTATTATTTTATACATTAAATATTTTGATTTCAGCTATTTTGAAAAGGTGAAGTAAGTCCTTGCACTGTCTGCACTGTCATGAAAATCCACAAGAAGGCAAGATACAAGTATCAAATTATATACAACAGGTTTTCAGGCCTAAAATTGGCCAGGTTGATATTATGTAGGTCTTAGAAACTTGTTTATCCAATTTGATACATGTGGCTTTATAGGGAAAACATTTGATTTATTTATTTATAATTGTGTGAAACATTTCTTCCAAATTTCTAATAAAAATAAAGGTATTTATTTATTTTTACTTTTTGGGACTGAAAATTAACCCCCCCTTTATTAGATGTACAAATAGGTATGTACAGGGTGCGAATTACATACCTATATGTACCAGGGCCTGTACATACCTATATGTCCATCTAATACACACAAGACTTTTAGACATGTTTTTTTTTTTCTAGTGCTATCTTCTGTTATAGGGTAATCCCTGACTGAAAGTCTTTAATGTCTCTCAGATGATAAACAGTTCTTTCACAAAACTCTTTGTAACACTTCAACTGAGTCTGGTCGCTTTTGTTGAAACAATAAGCGTTTCACATGAGGTTAGAAAGATAAAAACCACCAGTAAGTAACAATTTCAAGCAGATCCCTGTTGAATTTGGCAGCTCCTTCTATTGTTAAATATAGTAATTTCGTGGACAAATAAACAGCATGAGATGGGCTGCGAGCCAGTGTGGTCATTCGGAGGTCTTTAGTGACCCGGCAGGTCACAGTAATAGCCGATCAGAGTGAACATGAGGCAAACGGCCAGAACAAGCCTAATAAATCTGCCGGGCCCTGAGAACTCAAGTCTTTTATTACAATCGGAATTAAAACAAATCACAATGCCCACATTGTATAGCACAGCAGCTTTGTCTATAGAGGTTTGATTGAAGAGCATGCGGAGAAGAGAGCACTCATTTATGTTTTATGATCAGGAGACACTACAGGCTTTATCCTCTTCTTGACGCGCAACAGTTGAGGCAGTTCTGGTTCCTCTGCTTGTGATTTATTTATTTTTATTTTTTTGCATATTCACCACTTTGTGTCTTTGATTCATTGATTCATCTGGCCCAGATCTGAGCAGACTAAGATTAAACTTTTGTTGAACTGGTTTGTAATGGTGGTTAACTAAATAAAACAAATCAATGAAACTCTACACGTTTTGCTTTTTCTAGGACTGACGCTACAGTTGTTGCAGCACTTTGGTAAATTTAATTTAGCACAGATTAAAAACAAATACCAGGCTGCCCTCTAGTGGTGGAATCTTCCAAATACCGTAGATAGCCACAAATGCACATAGAATTAACAGCTGTACATAACTACAATATACACTATATATACATTACTGTACAATATATACAACATAAACCACAAGATATTTTGTCTGTTGTTGTTGTTGTTGTTGTTTTTCAAATTCCCTGAGTTTATACTTTCTCATATTGTAGTAAATTGCTTTCATTTAAACAATATTAAATTATTATATTTAATATTTAAGTAGTTTAAATGCAAAAACCTCTAAATGCCATCTAAAATTTTCTAATTTTTCTCAGAACCTTTTGTGTAGGTTCAGTGATTTCACTTTTATGTATAAAAGGGGGTGTCATGGTGGCACGATTGCCTCACAGCAAGAAGGTCACTGGTTCGAGCCTCAGCTGGGTCTGTTGCTATTTCTGTGTGGAGTTTGCATGTTCTCGTGGGTTTCCTCCGAGTTTCCTCCTTCCTTTCAGATTACAACAACATCTCTGATTTGATGAATCACATGAAATACACTATTGTGGAGCCACCAGAGTCACTAGACAAGGTAAATATGAGTCAATGGATACAAAGTTCAACTGGATGATTAAGAAGTCTAAGTAATAGACCTACTTTATTACTGTATTAGATTTTGACCTGATATCAATAGTCTATTTGGTATCTGTGGATCTGACATGGTGACAGGAGTGTAATAACTTGTAAAACCTTTATTTTTAGTTGTATTGTCTTGCTTAAATTTTGAATATTGTCCCTTAAAAACAGCCTCAACAAATAAAAAAGGTGAAGTGAAGCTTTAAATTCTTTATGATTTAAGGTGTCCATTTATAACATATTCTAATTTCTCATGGGCTTTAACTTTGGACTGTTATTATTTGACTGTAGCTATTTAGACATCACAAACACGCCTAAACAAAACAAAAACTATAGACCTTGGACACATTGATACATTCAGACAAGCACAGATGCATGACACACAAGAAGAAGAATGAGAATGCTTTGGTATAAATGTGTCTGTTTTATCAATTTCCCAAAATATCTGCTGCTCTACACCAGGGATTGACTCAGTGACTCAGAATTAAAGACTGACAACAACTTTGAGATTGCCAACAAACCTATTTTAAGTTTATTTTTTATAATCAACTGTCATCGTTAAGGTATTGCATGTACAAAATGGTTATATTTAGTTTAGTCTATTTATTTATAGACTGGTTGAGTATAGCAAAAGCGTTTGGTTTGGGATGGTATTTGTCGACCCAATCTGGCAACACAGGCGCTTTTTTTATAATTGTCACTTGCTTGACAGCCCTAGTCAGTTTTATTTTAAATTGTGAGGAGATTTTCGGAATTTTTCTTTCTCTGTTTTACAGATAAAGGTTTTAAGAGTTTTATAACGACATGAGGGTGAGTAAATGATGACAAACTATATTTCTGGTTAACAACTTGTAAAATAATGCAAAGAAACGTCACGCCATAATGGATATATTTTAAAGGACGTGGTAGCTACTTACATAACAATATAATTTTGTGACAGGACTTCTAACACTTTCATTCATAAATTCACACCACCCATGTTCTGCCACTGATGTTATCTAACAAAGTTGTTTGCTGTCATTCTTGGCGCAAGCTTGAAATTTATTATCAGTTACTCTAAATATTCAGTAACTCTCTAAAATGTTTGTGGGAAAGGAAGTAAGCTCAAACTTTATTCTTTAGCATTTTCGAAAGCCTGATCCTGAAGATACCCTTGCTTATGATGGAGATGGAGCACCAGATGGCGCGACGGTTACAGAAAATAAGCTTCATGCTATCCTGACGACGTCACTTGGTAAATAAAAGTGGACTTTACCGGCATTCGTAATCAGTAATTATCATTACAAATCATAACAAACATACTTTATCATTATTGTGACTGTAACAGATTTTTTTGTAGTGTTGTTGAATAGCTTCTAGAACTAGTTAACTTCTCAAACGTTTGTGTGGTGAATCGATAAAGGAGAGTGTAACTGAATTTGTGGATAGATAAGTAAATGCTGTGTGTTTTTGTAATATAGTGTTTACATTGCTAGGATAGTGTTAACATTGCTTCAGATGACGAGAAAGTCTGTTTAAATTTAAAACAGGGAATAGAAAAGAACAGAATAGAATAGAATAGAATAGAATAGAATAGAATAGAATAGAATAGAATATGGTATGATATAATATGATGTAATATAACCGTTGCAAAATTGCAAATGTGCTGTGTCCGAGGGTTTTGAGTGGTTACTCTTGACGTGACAGGGTGCATATACGGCAGATGATTTTTGCTATAGAGGTATATTTTAAAGACAAGATGTCAGCAGTGTGGGAGTTTTTTTTTTTTTTTTTGTGGTAAAAAAAAAGAGGACTTTGGGATTGCATTTAACAGTTCCCCAATCTTCTGCAGTTAAGTTTTTACAATAAATTTAGCTGACCAATGTATTTGTTTGCTTTTTGTTTTTGTAAGGAGGCTCATAAAAAGCCTATAATAGATAATAGGAATAATAGATTATAATAGATATAGATTTGACCACTCCTATTATGGTTCATACCATTGTAAATGCAATCATCAGTTTGAAACCCGGCAAATCTAGAGCACAAACAGACACTGCGAGTGTTCACAAAACATGTTTCTTTAAAAAAAGCATTTGTAGGTGTCTGTAAATCTAGATGCATAGTTTGTATTTACACTGGCTCGCACATGGAAGTTAATAAAATAAAAAATATGTGCAGTCTTTCATAGTCATCCATTAATAGGTGCTTTCGCCTGTCACTGATCAATTAATATCACAAATATCATTGAGAACCACTCAATATCCCTCCAAGCACTGAAACCATAATAACACGTTTGATGAATAAATTATATGTTCAATGGAGTACATAACCGAAAAACTTGACCCCCATGTATAATTTGCACCCTGACACCAAATATAAAGTTTTTATCTGTATCTGAAAAAAAAAAAAAAATAATTGTGAGTTATAATAAATGAACATGTTGATAATACACAAGCAGTTTTTCAGTTGTGCTTATGGGGTGTCACTCTGGAACGGGTATGTATAAGGCAGAGAAAATTCATTTAATACTCACTACAAAAAATAAATAAATAAAATAACTAGATTTCACCATTGGCCAAACCCTTTGAGACGGACTTATAATTATGTCGCTTTGCTGTTCTGAATGATTCAACTGAAAATAACAAATAGGACCTTTAAACTTTACAACCATATCCAGATCAGTCTACTTCTTAAATATCTCTACAGTGATTTTTATGTGACTTTAATCTCCCCAAAATCCTCCTTAATTGCTTTATGATACAACAGTAAAAAAAGTTTATTATATATAATCTTATACATAATGCTTTGCGCAATAGTCTTTGAGTTTATTTATTTATTGTCCAATTACATAACACTGTAGATTTTTTTGGTCATTTAAATTTTTGTGTGGTCTGTACAGCTCTACAAATGCTAATTTATCTACGCAAACACTGAAACGGAACACAATGCCTTTAGTTTTTACACTAGCTGTAGAGATTTGTAGATACTGCAATTTTCACAGTCTTGTTTTTTGAGAGGGAACAAAGTTAAACAAGAAGACTTTGTCACAAGACAGAACATACTGTATGTTACAAAGCCTATTTTAGGCTTTACCTCAATTTTGATGTGTTGACACTTGGTCTTTGTATGGCAGCTAGTCAGATCTCAGAAAGGTTGCATTTATTTAAAAAAACATAGAGTAAAAATATGAAATATTGTTACCATTTTAAAGTAGCCTAACTAAATATATATAAATATATATGTATATACACTACTGGTAAAAAGCTTGGGGTCAATACGATTTTTAAATGTTTCATGTTTTTTTTTTTAATAAATTTAGTTCATCAAGGTGGCATTAATTAAATAATTTAATTACCATTAATTTATTAAATTACCATTAACAATAATAATATTAATAATAGTAATTACAATAATAATTATTATTAGAGTGATTTCTGAAGGAAACTACTTTTGATTAGTTATTTTATAGTGCAATTGCATTTCAATTTACAATTTGTACTATGTTTTTGATTAAATAAATGCAGTCTTGGTGAGCAGAAGAAGCTTATTTTAAAACATTTAAAAATCCTACTGACCCCAAACATTTGACTGGTAATGTTTATATTAAAATAATGTATTTCTGTAATTGTGCTTCAGTTAAGCAGCCAGTTTAGGAATCATTCTAATATATTGGTTTGGTGCTCAATGAATATTATCTTAATAATAATAATATGCTAATTATTTTGTGTAAACCATATTTTTTTTCTTGATAATAATTAGACAAATAGTTTAAAACAAGGGTGCCCAAACTCGGTCCTGGAGGGCCAGTGTCTAGCAAAGTTTAGTTCCAACCCCAATCAGACACGCACCTGAGCTAATCAAGCTCTTATACTAGGCTTTCTAGAAACATCTGTGCAGGTGTGTTGAGGCAAGTTGGAGCTAAAATCTGCAGGACACCAGCCCTCCAGGACCGAGTTTGGCCATCCCTGGTTTAAACATTTAGCTGTTGAGGAAGTTTTTGTAATGGTGTTTCAATTGTGAAACAATATGCTGACACCAAAGATTATTCATTCATTCATTTTCTTTTTGGCTTAGTCCCTTTATTAATCAGGGGTCGCCACAGTGGAATGAGCTGCCAACTTATCCAGCATATGTTTTACGCAGCTGATGCCCTTCCAGCTGCAACCCATATGGGAAACATCCATACCCACTCATTCACACACATATACTACAGACAATTTAGCCTACCCAATTCACCTGTGCAATGTCTTTAGACTTGTGGGAGAAACCGGAGCACGCGAAGGAAACCCACACGAACATGGGGAGAACATGCAAACTCCACACAGAAACGCCAACTGACCCAGCTGAGGCTCGAACCAGCGACCTTCTTGCTGTGAGGCGAACATGTTACCCACTGTGCCACCGCGCAGCCACCAAACATTATATGTAATAATGTGCATTTTGTCCTCTCATAATATAATTATTTAATATCGTTTTTTTCTTACTAACTCGTCTTTGTTTAAAAAACATTTTAACTGAAGAACAATTAACAATAAGCTAAAGCAGAGATGCCCAAAGTAGGGCCCACAGGCCAAAATTGGCCCATTGCAACCTTTGATTTGGCCCACCATCCCATCTGAGGAGAGTGAGTATGATGGAGAGGGTTGAGAAATCTCTGCCTTTAACACAGAGATCGTCATTTCTAATTTAACGTAACTTTTTTTGTTTGTTTTAATGCTGAGCTACAAAAAAATCTAATTAAATTTAAATGTTTTAATTAAATGTTGTAAAAGAATCTGATTTTATAAAATGTAAATATTGTCACTCGACAGATAGAGGACCATGCAGAAGACATCAGTGAGCAAATCAAGGCAAAAACTAGTGCAATTCTGTTATAAATGAGATTCTTTTGTTTTACTGTGTTAAGTTCATTATAAAATGTAAAAAATAAAATAAAAAACTGTTTTAGTTAATATAAAGTATGTATTCAAGACATTTGTAAACATTCATTCATTCATTCGTTTTCTTTTCGACTTAGTCCCTTTATTAATCAGGGATTGCCACAGCGGAATGAACCGACAACTACTCCAGCATATGTTATCATACCAACACTGGGAAACACACTCTTTCACACGCAAACACTACGGCCAATTTAGCTTATTCACCTATAGCGCATGTCTTTGGACTGTGGGGGAAACTAGAGCACCCAGAGGAAACCCACGCCAACACGGGGAGAGCATGTAAACTTCACACAGTAATGCCAAAGGACCCAGCCGGAACTCAAACCAGCGACCTTCTTGCTATGAGGCAATCGTGCTACACACTGCGCCACCATGATGTCCTCATTTGTAAACAAATAAATTAGGAGATTACAATAACAACTGTACTTACGTTCGACCCACTAGCTTCATTTAAGTTTGGTTTTTGGCCCTTTAGAAGAAAAAGTTTGGGCACCCCTGAGCTGAAGTTAACTTGGTAATTACCGCTATTTACTTCATCCGACCACCGGTTCCGTTAGATGCTGAATGGCTCCGCCTGCTGTAGAGGGAAGTGAGAGCTGCACAAGTTTACTAATTAGGGCACTTTTACCACAACATAACACCCCAAACCGACTGAAATATAAATAAGAGAGAATACATTGAAATTAAACTGAAGTCAAAAACTTCCCTCCGCATTTGCAGCGCGTTATATATTAACAGTTTAGGAGTGGGAGACTCCCGCATAAACCGTATAATCTGATGCATGTGTTTTGGGTCTCGTGTCACATCGACCCGCCCGGTTCGGGGTTGCTATTCTTTGTCATGAAGTAATACATTAACCTGGGAAAGTTCAACAGCAGCTTTAACATAAGCGTGAGGCGGACGAGTTTTCAGTCTCTGAGGAGGGACGGACTTGGCCGCGTGTTCAGGAATCCACTACACGTTGAGTGTCCAAATACACACTTGGATTCATTGAAGAGATGGGGAAAATGAAGGGTAACGATGGCTGTTTTTATGCTTCAGTTGCTTTTATTACATGTTGGAGTGTTTCTGTCGTCTCAATCGTTAAATTGTCTGCTTGACGTGTCTGTGTTTTTACATTTTGGCACAAATTGACTTGTATTTATGCAACTTTTTTTCAAAGTGTAAAACTGTTGTAAGGGTTAATGTTAAGGTTTAAACCACATCTGCGACCTGTATATGTCACGCTTTTAATAATGTCAAAAGCAAAATATGATGTAGGCTACTGCAAGATAAGCGATGACTTCGGCAAGAATGTAAACTGGCGCCTGTGGGAAAAACAATGTTGTTAAGTTCCTGCAGACTTGCATGCAGTGAGGCTGGGGCTTTCGACCAACTGCCCAAACAAATATAAACTGCGCTGCCTGTTTCTGTTGGCTAGAGCGAAGCCTGTAGGCAGAGATATAGTGATGAATTATGGTCGACAATATTGAGTTGATATTGAATTTTACCAAATTCCAAAATAAACATTTCATCACCTAATTATCTTTTTTTGTCTTATGTTTAACTGTTTTAGACAAAGATGTTGATGCAGAGAAATATGAAAAAGCACAGCGCTCACAGGTGAGTTCAACTTTTACCATTTTTATTTATTTTTTTTATTGGAAACATTATGCATTAAACATTGTGAAATATGGGGGATTTGCTAAAGACAGAACAGTTAGGCCTAGAGTAGAATATTGTGAAATGTTCCAAATGTTAGATGGCATAAAGTAAGGCTATAATTTTATGGTATAAACAGAGTATCAAAAAAGTAATTGTTGTTATAATAATAATAGTTAAAAATATATATATATATATATATGACAAATTACTCAAGATTGATTTATTAATATTTATTGAAACCAGTTTGTGATTCATGTAAGAATTTTCTTATTAATGAATAAACGTCAATAAAATGTCAAAACAAATGTAAGAATAAAATGTCAGTTTTAAAATTATATTAGACATTGCATTGTTTTCATTTCAGATAATAATTAGCTTTCATTTTTAAGGGGTTTTATAATTAAAAGTTTATATTAATAAGAATTATATTAAGATTACGATCTTACATAATTATATGCATATAGAAATATATATGCATGCACATTTGTAATTTTTCTGATAATAGTTAAATTAAATTAATTATTGTATATTGTAAACAATGTTTTAAATTAACAATTGTTTGTTGTTGTTGTTTTAATTACGGGTTTTAGATCACCATGATCTGTAAAACATACATTTCTTCTCTAGGCCTAATTGTAGTTATGAAATATTGCAAATGTTATATGACACAAAGTATTACAGAAACATCTTTGTCCTGAGCACATGTAAATGTCTGACCTGTAGTACCATTTAAAACTAACATTTGTATTGAATGAAAAAAATAAATGAGTATTTCAACAAAAATCGTACATGTCTATTTGTTTTTTGTGCACAGAAATTATGTGGGACTAACTACCCAGTTAGCATTGCCTTCATTGTGGTCAATGAGTTCTGTGAAAGATTCTCTTACTATGGAATGAAAGGTAATGAAAATCATTTGAAAGTGATAAACTGTATAAACTTGTATGTGGTCTGAAATTGTCTTTTGGGTTAAAGGTCAATCTTGATTTAGTGGAATATCAATTCTTTGAAGTTGATTTCCATTTTTTTTTTTTTATTGTATAATGCTAGCTGTATTATATTTTATACCAAATAACTCTTAAATTTAATACAACGTGCATACGTTTTAGAAAAAAAAAGAAAAACACATTGTTCCATGACTTTAATACAAAATTAAATTACAAGATTAATATTTTACATTTTGTACACGATATCTGCACTTTGTTACTTCTGATGAGAGAATTCAGTTGGATTTTATTGACCAGTTTAGAAAAACAAACAACAAAAAAACAATCGTAGATCTGTGTAATCTGACATCAGTCTATTAATGTTATATTAATATATGCATCTTGTTTTGAAGCGGTGCTGACGCTTTACTTCATGAACTACCTGCATTGGGACAAGAATCTGTCTACAGCTATATACCATGCATTCTCAGGCCTGTGTTACTTCACTCCACTTCTGGGGGCCTTGATAGCAGACTCATGGTTAGGGAAGTTCAAGTAAGTATTGTTCTTAAAGGGGTTGGCAAAAAAAGAAAATTCTGTCATAATTTATTCAGATTTTACTTGTTCAAAAACTTTGTTTTTTTCTGTAGAACACAAGAGAAGAGATTTTGAAGAATGATGGGAACCTGTAACCATTGACTTCCATACTAGTAAAAACAAATACTGTGGAAGTCAATGGTTACAGGTTTCCAGCTTGCTTCCAAATATCTTCTTTTTTTATTCATAATCTGTTTTGGAAGAGTTAGTAAATGATGACAGATAATAAACTATCCCTTTTAAAAGAAAAATTATGAGAAGACTGATGCTTTATTTTTGTACTTTTTCTTTTGCAGAACCATCATCTATCTGTCTATTGTGTATGTGATTGGCCATGTGGTCAAGTCTGTCGGGGCTATTCCTGATGTGGGGGACAGCACTGTTCATATGTAAGCTTTTTATGTCAGTTGAGGTGTACAGTACAGTAGCATGATACTGTGAGCTTTTATAGTAAATATATTTCTAGTGAAAAGTATTTCAATTTTGAAAATGCAATAGGGTATATACACACAAACTTTTAATTTCGGTCAGCCAGCCCCAGTGCTTCCGGTGGATTGTCAACGCATACAAAATTGCTGAGTTTAAGATCTGATTTCTTTTAAAAAACAGCATTCTTCACTGCCTGGCTGAGATCCTATATGAAAAGGGTCTCAGACCAAACAAGAAGCACTGCACTGAATTCTATTCACCTGTGTTTAAATGGTCTTTCGTCTCTCTTTACGCTTTAACAACCAAATGGATGCTTAAGTCTATTTAGCTGATTATATTTGATTACATTACAACATCAATGCGGTAAAAGGAACTGCATGAAACTGAAAATAGTCACATAAACCATTACTGGAAGTTTGTCATTGGCTAAAAAACACTAGCTGTGCATATAGCCCATTGGGCATATACATGTTTTTTTTGTTGTCTCCTCATAGAGCTCTGTCAATGGTTGGTCTGGGCCTCATAGCATTAGGGACAGGAGGGATCAAACCCTGCGTTGCAGCTTTTGGTGGTGACCAGTTTGATGAAGACAATGTAAGTCAATACATTTCATTTAGTCAATTGCAATGGCGGGGTTTACACATGTAAAATGCAGAATATTTTCATTTTAATTCCGTATCTTAAAACAAAAGTTATAGTTCTCCTAAAATTAAAATATACTCACCCTCATATTATTCCAAACCTGCATAAGTTTTCTTATGCTGAACATAAAAAAAGATATATTGAAGAATGTGGGTAACCAAACAGTATGCACTGAACTACATAGTAGGAAAGTACTGTGGAAGTCAGTGAGTACAGTAAACTGTCTGGTTACCAATATTTTTCCAAAACATTCTCTTGTATTCAAAGGAAAACGATACACTGAAGTGCAGGGTGAGTAAATGATTTTCATTTTTAGATAAACTGTTGCTGTAAAGTAATATATTTACAACAGAGCACAGTAAAGCCAGCAAATTGCTGTACAACTAAAATGCATCACAGATAAGGAAAGCAAGATCTAATACAAACTAGAAAATTGTATTACATCTAAAAGAGTGGATATTATTTGAATATATAATTGGCTTCATATACAGTTAAGGCTAATATACACACACACACACTTGTTTTTGTGCATTGTGGGGGTCACCTGTCACGATGGTAACATAATGGGGACCGCCCTTTCTGATGATGTTAGAGACATAAAAAAATAGTTTTCCACAAAAAAACACAAACTATTCCGTAAAATCACTTCAGATTATGGATATTCCACAAGTTTTTTAGACATGACACAGTGGTTACTTGTGGGGACATTTCAGGTATTGTGTAGAAGTGGGGTCTTGTGTAGAAGTGAATGGTCAAGGTGGGTATCAATGAAAAAAACTGCACTAGGCATATCAGCAATGCCCCCTGAGTCTTTTAAAGGCAAAACATAGTGGGGACTGGGCATTTGGTCCCCACTATGTTTTAGGTCTCCACTTTGTGAGTGTGCTAACATGCTGAGGTCCCCACCATGTAATAAAAACAAACACACACCTTTAATTAAACAATTCCTTTAACATATCTAACTTCTTGTTCTTATTCAGATAGATGAGAGGAGAAAATTCTTCTCCATCTTTTACATGTCAATCAATGCTGGAAGTGTCTTATCCACCATTATCACACCAATACTAAGAGGTCAGTCTCAAGACAAGGCTACAAATACTCTTTTAAAGCAATGAAAGTATATGGCAGTCATAAAGTGTTATTATCATGTCAATTACAGGAACCTTAGATCATGATTAAATGCATTGTTTATAGGTGATGTGCAGTGTTTTGGAGGAGATTGCTATGCCCTGGCCTTTGGAGTTCCTGCAGCTTTAATGGTCATCGCCTTAGGTGAGGGTCTTCAGTTTTCTGTGAATTTTAGCTTGGAGGATCGAAGGAATACTCCGAAATTCCACATGGATTGTATTTGTGAAATCAGCTGTCCTCAGTAAGCATGTATGTTTAGCACACTCATAGCCATTTATTCAGAAATCCCAGAATGTTATCATAGCACATTAGCGAATGTCATTCACTGTGCCATGAATGCTGTATGGAAAGCGAAGGGATTTAGCTTTTAGTCTGGAAACTGAATGAGACATATGCACATACAGTAGCTCTAAAAATATTTAAACACACTTCATACACCAGTTAAAAGCAAAATGATTAGTCTTCCGATTAAGTTTTATTTCTTATTCAAATATTTCCCAAGTGCTGTTTAACAGAGAGAAGATTTCGTCAGGATATATTCCATCTGTAGTTTTAATAACTAATTGCGTTTGACTTTACCATGATAATATTTACTAGTTATTTTGCAAGATACTAGTGTTCAACTTAAAGTGCAATTTAAAAGCTTAACTAGGTTAGTTTGGTTAACTAAGCAAGTTAGGTTTAGACAAGTCATTGGACAACAATGACTGTTTACATGGGCATGTAATGAAATTTTTTGCCTTAATTTGAATAAGATATTTCCCAGTAATGGGTTGCAGCTGGAAGAGCGTCTGCTGCATAAAGCATGTGCTGGATAAGTTGGCGGTTCATTCCGCTGTGGCGACCACAGATTAATTAAGGGACTAAGCCGAAAAGAAAATGAATGAATGAATAAGACAATAATATGATGAAGGTGTTTGCATGAGTTGGTTTTTGAATCTTCCTTTCATGATCCCGTTTTACATGTTATAGCACATAGATTGATTAACATCATTGCATCACAGCGCTATCCACATTTCCTCCGGAGTTTCATGTAATTTCGAGTGTTTCCTTTTTAATTTGTCGATCTTAACTGCAGTTTTGCACTTTCACTTTCATTCATGCATGCCCCCCATGACAAACGAGATAATGGATTCAACAATGAACTGTTGGAAGAGTGTTGTTTTAATGGAATTTCATACCACACAGTGAATGGGAGAAAAAACCTCCACATTTCGCTGTGTATGTGTCTGTGGTATTTAATGACTCTGTAGGTGCAAAGAATATTGTCAAACAGCCGTATGTGTATGTGGACTATCCTGTCGCAAAACACAGCGAAAAGTCCTACATCAGGGGTCACCAATCTCGTTCCTGGAGGTCCGGTGCCCTGCAGGGTTTAGCTCCAATTTGCCTCAACACACCTGCCTGGGTGTTTCAAGAATACCTAGTAAGACCTTGATTAGCTTGTTCAGGTATGTTTGATTAGGGTTGGAGCTCAAATCTGCTGGACACCGGACCTCCAGGAACAAGTTTGGTGATCCCTGTCCTTCATGATGGTAATAGTTTGATTAATGTGTTTACATGCCTGCACGGCACTTCAATAACACGACTAAAATTGGCTAAAGTCCCTTTAGTTCGATTATGACTTTAATAGTATCAAATTAATCAGAAATCGCTGTTTACAGTCTCTTCATCAGAGTATTGTCTTACTCGTATTAAAATCTGATTATTGGTGTCCATGTAAACATACTCTTTGTTCTGTAGCCAGTTGAAAAAAACATTTCTAAAGGGGGCTGCTAACATTGACTTTTACTTATTTATTAAAAACTGCTTTTATTTCAGCCTAACTAAAAGAAATTACTTTTTTTTCCAGAAGACAAAATATTATAGGAATACTGTGAAAAATGTAATATTACTTGGGAAATATTTGAGCAATAATTACAATTTCACAGGTGAGATAATATTTGTGCATTCAACTCATTCATTCATTTATTTTCTTTTCGGCTTAGTCCCTTTATTAATCCGGGGTCGCCACAGCGGAATGAACCGCCAACTTATCCAGCACGATTTTACGCAGTAGATGCCCTTCCAGCCACATCCCATCTCTGGGAACATCCATACACTCACAAATAATGAATAATGAATGCAGGGAAGAAGGTTTTGATACTTTTGATAAGCATTTGTGTTCATTTTGTGTCATTCAAACTGCAGATTAAGCAGGGTTTATCAGATAATAAAGGAATTTACATCCGGTGTCCTTTTTAAGTAACTTATTTAAGGTTTTTTTTGTTGTTGTTGTTATTGTTGTTGTTTTTTGGTTTGCTTATATGTAAACTAACATCTTCTCTTTTTGATCCAAATACTAAGCAGCAACCTCAAACTCTAGGAAGTTCAATAATTTTGATCCCTAAACAGTGTACATTTTAAGGGTCTGTATGGAACTTTTTGAGTTGTGTTAGTTGTATTCAACAAATATTGTCTCTGATTGCTTACGTTTCTCACTTATGATAAAAATATCAGCTAAATCCCTGAAAGTAAATCTATTTACTCATTTAGTGATAACAGGCATTTTAAAATGGAGAAATAATCTTTGCAAACACATCATGCATTTGTGTTCATATGAAACAATATTTGATTATTAATGCACTCTGGGTAAGAGCATGCTACTTCTACATGAGTGCTAGGGCTCCTTAATCTAGCTCATTTAACTTATTGTGTGTGTAATTAACTCTGCACCTGTTCCTCTAGTGGTGTTTATTTCTGGAAGTGGCCTATACAAGAAAAGTCCTCCGGAGGGAAATGTCTTGGTGCGTGTCTGCAAATGTATTGGGGTAAGTAAATCTTGTCAACAGTTCAAAAGCTTTCTTTAATGTGTTACTAAAGGATCTGGAGCATGACTAGAAGGCTAACGGTCTTCTTTTGCTTTGTTTTTTTATTTTTACCAGTTTGCTATAAGCAATCGATGGAGGAATTCCAAAAAGAGCCCAAAACGGAGCCACTGGCTAGATTGGGCAGAGGAGAAGTACTCTGTGCGTTTCAGTAGCTATACAAGCTAAATCTACCAAGTTTAATTCTTGTGTGTTTCTTCACTTACCACAAGAAATATAGATATTTTTTAAAATAAGGATTTGGATGGTTTTCTTTTTCAGAAGCGACTCATACAGGAGATTAAAATGGTGTTCAGGGTGCTGGTTCTTTATATTCCATTGCCTATGTTTTGGGCTCTCTTTGACCAGCAGGTATAAGGTTTTTATTCATATGAATTACCCATTTAATTACCCACCATTATTCACCATTTACTGATCTTAAAGGGATTCTGAATAATCATGAGTTTATTTTGTCTGTTGAACAAAAAATAAAATATTTTGAAGAATGTCGAAAACAGGTAGCCATTGACATTCGATGGCTAACTGATTCAAATTTTCACAGAAACAAATTTAATTCTGTACTTTAAGGAATAAAACAAGAAAATGTCTTGATCGCTCATGTTAGTCATGTCTAGCAGATATTTTCAGGATTAAATGTCATAAGGATCCCTATTGATCACAACACCGTACAGCCTTTGAAAATATTAAGGTTCAGAGAATTGCTAAATAATAATTAAACATTGTTCTCTTTGTTCTGTGCCAGGGTTCACGCTGGACTCTTCAAGCTACTCGAATGAATATGGATTTTGTAAGTGTTTTTTTTTTTTTTGGCCACTGTTAGTGAGGTGTACAAGATGATTAGGATCGTGAAAGCAACTGTAAATCCCATTTAACAATATTATTTTGGATTCCAAGCAATCAAGTCATAGTGCAAGATAAATAAGATAACCCGATATCCTTGAAGTGGTCTGATGATATATTTTTGATAACAATATATAGGCTTTGACATCATCAGTATTAAATCCAAAGGTTATAAATGAAATAAAATATATCATAAATGATTTTGATTGATGTTTTGCAGGGTGGAGGTTTCATAATAAAGCCTGATCAAATGCAGGTGAGCCAAACAACCGAAGCACAAACACACCACACACACTGGAATTACAGCTAGTAGGTCATGATTGAATGTTATTTACAAAATATGTTTAAAGAATGGTTGATATGCAGTCAGCTTTTATAATTAATACAGAGGCATACATTTTCAGTATACTTTGAACCTTAATTTTTAAAATATTTTTGCTGAAGTTTGCATTTATCAGTTTAAACCTTTCCCTAATTCTGAAAATTGTTGTTTATTTCCCGATTAAAAATAAAAGCATAATAAAACATTCATTATTTTATTATTTCAGAGGTTTCATTCTTTTAAAATTCTCTGGATTCTTTGCTTTGTATATACAGAATAAATAATGTTATTTTTATGATTATATTTAATGAGATGTTATAATATCTAAACTAAAAGCTTAGATAATACTTGTATTAAATGTTATACATATAATAAAAGGGATTATAGGGGTCATTTTAAAATAATTTTTCTAAAGACAAAAATGTTCTGCCTCCTGTTTTGCAATATTGTCAGTTCAAAATAACCAGGCAGTTTATAACCGGTTGTAAAAAACCTAAGCAACAAAATTTTATTGTTATCACCTTCATAATGAATGTCTTTTCTGTATGTTATGGTTCTAGTGTCATTCAGTGGGTGTGTGTTTCTGTATTGTTAAGATGCTGAATGCTTTGCTGATTCTGGTGTTTATTCCAATTTTCGACATGGGCATTTATCCACTTGTAGGCCTTTGTCGGATCAAACTCACGTGAGTGCTGTGAAAAATGCACACATATCAGTAAAGAAAAAGAAAACCAATACAATGCAAGTTCTAACTATAGCATCTTTGAGATACTGTACTTTTTACCACAGAGAGAAATAATATTATAAACAGAATGTTATTACTGGTGCATTTACAGTGGAAATCTATGGATTAATACATTGAACCAGTGTGAAATATTCCAAATGTAATATAACATTTTACATGTTCATGTCTTCACTCATTTTATTACATACTAACATTGTTTGTGTAAAGTTAAATCCATTTTGTTTCATAAATTTGTTTTTAATTTGTTCATTTTTAGTCCACTAAAGAAGATGGCGACAGGCATGATTCTTGCTGCACTTGCCTTCTGCGCTGCAACTGTTGTTGAAGTTTACGTCATTGTACGTACATTTCCTAAAATGGACCACATTGTCTTTAAAGATTTTCTGTAGAACTGCTAAAGAAAGTCATTTAGTGCCTGTCAACATTAACTGAAATTGACATTTTCATTTTCTTGGCTAGAAAACCGTGGTGGAGCCTCCTCCAGCCAAAGAGAGCCTTGTTCAGGTTTACAATCTTATGGATTCAGATGTCACTGTGCAGTTTCCAGCACACACTATCTTCTCAGAGCCACTTAAACCATACGAGGTAACAACAGTAAAGATAAACACGTTAGTGCCACCATATTCAGAATTTTTCTACTGTATCAGTATTCACTACCAGTATAATAGAGCTCCAATCATGGTTATTAATTGAACGGAATCTAACTAAACTTATTACAATAGTAAACAATGCTTTTGATAAATATTATGAATATGTGACTACATATGTTGCACAATAAGCTGAATGATTGCAGCAAGTAAAGTGGAGGTGAGACTAGCAATAATAAAGCTCATGCTCATGTCAGAATTAGATTTGCCAAAAGTACAGACTTTATTACCAATTGGTACTAAATTGTAAAAACCTCCACTTTCCGCTAACATTTAAGCACTGTTAAGTGGATTCTTAAACACCACTGATTGGCCATTGTGTGTTCAAGTGCTCAACATATATGAATGATTGGCTACACGCATAAGCACTTCTTTGCTAACAATTACACTGATATGAGAGTGTTTAAAAGCCGTGTCTACTATCTGACCCATCAGTGAATTGCTCATATATCTGCTTATAGATCTCTGATATACCTGGATTTCAAACACTCTTGTGTTTGTATATTTGTGTAATTGTCAGTTATGATTGTGAAGCGATAATCACTATAGCGAGTACAGTCGAGCATGTAAACACAATCAGCTAGCCGGAAATGCTGGTATCATCATATTTTAAAAAATTCAATACATTTGACACATCACTAGTCAGAATGGCAGTCTTGCCAGTCATGTGTGAATCACATATTGTCTAATGGCAGATAAAAGTAACTGAAGTCAACATCAAATACACTTCAACATTAATGGAAGTGGTCAAATCTACTTAAAATCATATACTACCTCCTACTGAACATCGCTGACATGACAGCTGATGTAAAATAAAGATCGGGCTAAGACTACAATCTGGACTACGTATTGCAGTCCAAATTAAAAATATTGGAGAGATTTTTTCCCCCAGAAGACTTCATTCAAAAGTGAAATGAAAAGTGCTGTTTCCACCAAAGCAACCGGTGGTCATGAAATATAATTGGGTAAACTGTCAGTGGACGGAGTTACACAGACCAGGCATTTGGAATGCACTTTTTTTAGAATAACCGAATTTAGCATTGTTTTTCAGTGTGCTCAATTAGCACGTTTCTTAAATATCTGCAAACATACAATATTATGGTAGTTTGATGCTTTAGAAGAGTCAGAAACTTGCATATAGCACCTTTCAGATAGCCAAAATCAATCAGTTACAAAAATGCTTGTTTAGCCCTAATTAGGATCCTTAAAACACCTGTCGTAATAAAAGAAATGATATATTCTGCAAAGCCAAAAGTCGCACTTTGGAATTTAAAAAAGCAAATACCAGGGTTCCCACGCATCTTGAAAATACTTAAAAGTACTTACATTTCAGACAATTCATATACAAGGCCTTGAAGGTACTTAAAAAAACAAACATAGGTCCTTGAAAGTGCTTGAATTACATTTTTAATTAAATTTGTATATGCTTTTATTTCAACAAATGTACTTAATTGGCAGCAACTAGCTCTCTGCAACTGTCACATGGTCGCCCACTGAAGCTAAGCAGGGCTGTGCCCAGTCAGTACCTGGGTGGGAGACCACATGAGAAAGCTAGGTTGCTGCCGGAAATGGTGTTAGTGAGTCCAGCAGGGGGCGCCCAACCTGTGGTCTGTGTGGGTCCTAACGCCCCAGTATATTGATGGGGACTCTATACTGCTCAGTGAGCGCCGTCTCGGATGAGACGTGAAACCATCCCCATATCATAATTGGCTTCATCACTTCCCTCCTCTCCACTAATCAGCTGGTGTGTGGTGTGCGGTCTGTATCTTAAATTTAAATCTTGTGTAATAACACAGCATATTATGCACATTTTATCAATATTTCAGAAACCGAATTTGAATATCACCAGTATTGAATTAAACTAATTTTATTTAAGTTTTTTGAACATGACTGTTTAAAACAGTAAAAATCTAAAAAAAAAAAAAAAATTATGTAAATTTTACAGTAAGTGTAAATGAAATGTTAAGTACAGTAATGACCTAATAAATAAATCAAGTTCATTTATTTATAGAGCACATTTAAAAACAGTCACAAGACCAAATGACCAAAGTGCTGTACATAAGACAAAGTAAAATAGACAGAAAATAAAAACATAGAAATAAGCCAAGAGAAACGGTGTAAAAATGTAGCAGTAGAAAGGACTATTAAAATAATATTAAAAGGCCAAGCTAAATAAGTACATTTTAAGGAGTGATTTTAACGTAGATAGTGAAGGAGCCATTCTAATCTCAAGGGGCAAAGTGTTCCATAACCGCTAACCCACCACAGAGAAAGCTCTGTCTCTTAAATCCTTAAAGAGAAGTTTCAGTCTGGACTGAGGAACTAAAAGAAGATTTTGATCACTTGATCTAAGAGATCTTACAGGAGTTTAAAACTGGAACAGCTCTGAAAGATATGTTGGGCCTAGATTATGAAGGGATTTATATAACAGTAAAAGCACTTTAAAATCAATTCTGAATTGGATGGGCAGCCAATAGAGGCCCATTAGAAGAGGGGTAATATGGTCATATTTTCTGCTATTACAGATAAATCAGCATTTTGGACCAACTGAAAGCGAGAAATTTGTGATTTTGAAATGTCACCGTAAAGTGAATTGCAAGAGTCTAACTGTGACGTAATAAAATCGTGGACAGCCATCTTTAGTGTGGTGGAATTTAAGATATGTTTGACTTAATGTTTGACCAATAACCGAACTGATCTGTTTGTCTAGTTTCAATGACTCATCAAGGATGACACCCAGATTTCGGACACGGGGGGGATCTGAAGGCAAATAAGTAGCCCAGATTTAGGCATGTGGCCTGAAGGTTATCAGTAGGGCTGAAGACAATCACCTCTGTTTTATCATCATTTAATGTTAAAACAATTGTGGGATAGCCAGATTTTAATCTCATCTAAGCACCTTAGTATAGGTACTAAGAGCGAGAGGGTCATCCCTCTTAATATGCAAGTAAATCTGGGTGACATCAGCATAGAAATGGAAAGACACCCTGAATGACATGAAGTGCTTGATTTAAAATTATTAATGATTTAAAAAGTCCTTGAAAATCCTTGAGTCTGCTGTTTATGTAAGCGTGGGAACAGTGAAATATGTAAAGGTCCAAAATGGATTGCTATTTCAGTGATTTATATGTTTCTGGCTTATTACATGTTTGGCACATTGCTGACTGTCATGTCTTATTGCTGTTACCACCATTGTATAAAAAGAAGTAACCCAACTGAGGCCATGCATTATTTGATTTTTAGTACAGTTAAAGGGACTTTTCTCTGTTTGTCCCATTCTAAAAGTCCTGTAACACACAGCATCTAGTGAATTATTGCTTCATTTGATTAAATTTAGTCACAGCTGTTTTAATTCTACAGGAACCTTCGGGATACTCAAGTCTTCCTCTTACTGGAGACTCTCAGCTGCAGAATGTGATTGTCAGTCACAATGGTGAGAATTACCAGTGCAGACTCACGTTTACAGAGCGGACTGCTTACAGTCTCTTACTGCGCCCTCCTGCACAGCCCGGCAGCTCTGTATGCAATCTGGTGAGTGACTGAGTGTCCAGTTAACAATATTCTAGAAGATGCTATACATAATTTTGAACATTTATCATTGTTAAAACCAGGTAAAAGATCACATCACCAAGTCTGAAACCGGAGCTGCGTATATAAGGTACATTTAATGCTTAGAGAACAGTGTTTTATATTGTTCCAAGTTACTGGTTAACTACTTTGTTAAACTTTAATACAACTGTCCATCAATATCTTCAAGCCAACCTTTGACAAAACAACCGAGATCGTTCTCTTTTGTCTTTCAATATTTGTCTATCACAGGTTTATCAATACACACACAGAGAATATCAACGTAACAGTTGGCACTGAGGAAGTTTATGCATCTGCAAATTATGGGATTTCTCACAATATAAGTGTACCAAGGGGAGAGTGAGTATTTTAATCCTACAGTATTTAATTATACACTGTCAATGTATAATTTCAAGCAACCACTCACATTAATTGCAAGTTTGCTTGTCTTTCAGATATAATAAAGCTGTTTGTGTAACTGACTCCAAAGAATATGAGATCGATCTGGGACTTCTGGATTTTGGTGCTTTCTACACAGTCATACTCTCAGAGGTGTGTGATCGAGTTCAGTTTCTAGTTAATGTTTTGTGCAGCTTGTACTTAACTGCAAAGTTGAAGATACAGTTTAGGGTGTACTTCATAACACAATGAGAACTTTGGCTGAAGTTTTTACTGCCAATTGCTTGTCGATCTTTGAGATTTAATGCTTGCAAAATATTTAGTTCATGTAACGTTCAGTTCTTGACTTCAGTTCATCAAGGATTCTGTTCCACTTGCAATGAAATACATGACAGTAACTGCTTAAAGGGATAGTACACCAAAATATGAAATATTACACACTATTTTCTTAGCTCAAATGGTTCCAAAGCTTATTCTGTGGAACACGAAGGAAGATATTTTGAAGAAAGCTGACAATCTAAGTGACTTCCATTGTAGGAAAAACAAACACTATGGAAGTCAATGGTTACATGTTTCCAGCAATCTTCAAAATATCTTATTTTGTGTTTAACAGAGCAAAATAAAGTCAAAGTAGTTTGGAATAAAAGTAAGATCTGAGTAAATGATGACAGAATTTGTTTAGTTTTGAGTGAACCACCCCTTTAAGCATTTATTTCTGAATGATCCAATACTATTCAAATAATTATATTTGGATTATATTTACTCTGAAATCATGCATTAAATTGATACAAAGTGACAGTAATGGTTTTTGAAAGCTGTTTTGTAAATTGTAATAGTAATTCAGAATATTATTTATAAGCAGGGTTTTGACATCATGGTTTTCTAGCAACTAGAAGTTGTGCTAATAGTTACTTATAATTATAATAAGTATAGTTATATAAGTATATATAAGTATAATTAATAATTACAGATTTAAAATAAATAAGGGTGACCAATACATTCTAAAATATTTGACCTATATAAAGGACATTTTTACCTAGCATTACTCATTTAATGTCATCTTTCATATGAAATTCTAGACACTGCAATATTATTAGCAGTCAAGTAAATAAGTACAGGTACAGTACAACAAAATCCTTCTTTCCACCACAAAGGACTAAATGTTAAATTTACCATCAAACTCGGTAACTGATATTTGTGAAAAACATGTCCTGTTCCCAAATTACCTTATTTGATTATTTATTTTCCCTTGTGTGTGGTTTTAAGCCTTTGAGTTTCTTTCTTCTGTTGAATACAAACACATTCACGTTCTGTATTCACATCAATGAATACAAAGATATTTTGAAGAATGCTGTTGTCTTCAGGCACCCATCAACTTCTATAGTAGGAAAAAAATACTATGGTCAAAGGTGCCAGTTACCACCATTTTTTGAAATATCTTCTTTTGTGTTCAACAGAAGAAAGCAACTAAAATAGGTTTTGAATAAATGAACGGTGAGTAAATTATGACAGAAATACAATTTTTTGGGTGAATTATTCTTTTAAATAGGTTATATCATGTGTCATTAAAAGAGCTCACTTTGTTTCTGCAGAATGATTGTTTTTGTGAGTTTGTGTGTTCAGCTGCCCTTGTTTGTTTTGTTTTCTCCTCAAGTGTCTCTCCCACTTACACATGAGTCTTAAATGAAAGTCTGAATCATTCTTGTCAGTTCTGGTGTATCCCCAGTTTGTTGTTTTAGATGACTTGTTTAGTCAGGCGAGTCAAATTCTTACACGTTATACATTGTCCAGCCCTGTTTATAAGATTCAACTGGCCAAAGTGTTTAGATGGAGTTACATGTCTTCTAAAATCCACCTGCATTTTTAGGCTTGTCAGATGTTAATGTCTAGCTCTGTTTATACATTTTGATATTTTACAGTATTTTTTAATTAGTAAATTAATGTATAATTAGACAGTCCAGACTTCATAAGCAGTTACTATAAGACAATACACCCCAAAAGGCATCACTAAGCATTATTACAAAAAATATATATTTATTAGCTTGAGTCATGAATGCTAGCAAACATGGCATAAAATGGGTTTTTAGTGCTTGCCAGATGGCAAAGGTTCAAACATGTGGTGGTATTACTATTAGATATTATTTATAATTGGTATAAAAACGTGTCCAATAGGTGCACCCATATTAGGTCCAGTATTAAGGCTATATCAATAATCAGTATGCAATAACACCATATTGATTGCATATGTGTATTATCAAATGTATTCCTGCCCATAACCCTATGAATAAACCCTTTCTTTTTATGATTGGTGTTTTATATACACATTTTGAATATTTGATTCATTTTGCCAAATTCCTCCTTCAGAGATCAGACCTTTCATCAGTGGTTATGATTTAAATAAGTGACAAGAGGAGTGGGATACATGGAAGAATAATAATAATTGTATGAAATACAACCTGAAATTTCTAACAGATTTTTAATACATTTTAAGACTTGATCAAATGATTTTTACCAGAAGTCGTATTGGACATACAAGATTAACTCAGGTTTTTTTTTTGCGTAAATGTGAAGACCCCACTCAGTGTAAAGTACATTCTATTGGACTGTCCTGCTTTTAAAGTCCCCAAGAAATCAAAACTAATCATATGATTTTGTTAGCTCACATTGCCAGTTTTGTGGTGAATAACTCATCTGTGCATTGTTTGCCCTTCTAATCTTTAATTGAAATCTGAAAATGCACTTACTGTTTGTTTTCTGTTAGTTTATCAGATTACATGATTTTGAGGTAATGGGCGTGGCTAACGCTGCTCCAACTTTAATTCCATTTATGCTTCCATTTTAATTCCATTTGATTCCCTTTATGCTTCCAACGCTGCTTCCATTTTGACAACAAACAGAAATGATGAGCAGGAGGAGTCTGTTAGGTTGTAATGACTCTTCTAAAACCCCTTTCCCGATCTTTCTGAATGAAATGCCTACTTTACTACGTCCATTGATCCTACGGTAGAAAAAACAAGCCACGCCCACTGTTTTCTCATTTAATATTCAGTTTCACAATACGAAAAGAATAATGATCGCAGCTTCCGGTTCACGGGGACTTTAATGACTACAAAAGGCTTTTTTTAATGAAATGAACTCCCTCAAGGAGATATTTAACCAAGTGTTATCAGGAATTTTATTTTTAGAACATATTTAGAACATTTTAATCACATATTAACGTTAAAAATCTTATCTAATTTATGTATTCATTTGTTTTAATTGTATATTTATTACTGAAATGTATTTGCCATGAAAATAGCCACAGTTGCTGACATGGCATTAAATAAAAATATCTGATGTTGATTCCTTTTTATTGTAAAATACATTTGGGAAAAAGTAGTTTTGACACATATTGATCACATCAAAATGTTCCAATACACATAACTCTCTATCAAAATTCAGCATTTTATTTCTGTATACATACAGTTCAAATACTTCAAAACAATAAGCAAAATCACTGAATTTCTTCATTCATTTCCACAGGCGGGCAATAATCTAGCGGTCAAAAAGATGGAGGACATCCAAGCCAACAACATTCACATCGGCTGGCAGATTCCACAGTACGTGTTCCTCACAGCCGGAGAAGTCATGTTCTCCATCACCGGTCTGGAGTTCTCCTACTCACAGGTACAGTAAGTCAATCATATATTGCACTTCAAGCTTGTGTGCATAAGATGTCTCATTTCTGTTCTTCTGTGCGCAGGCACCGGCAAGCATGAAATCCGTTCTCCAGGCTGGATGGCTTATGACCGTGGCATTTGGAAATGTCATTGTCCTGATTGTGGCAGAAGGGGCCGGCATGGAGCAGGTACATTTTGAGCTTTTCTTTAAGCTGCTGTATGATTTATTGCAATGTCAAATCACTTATTTATTTATCTTTTAATCAATCACCAGTGGGTGGAGTTTCTGCTTTTTGCTGCCCTTTTGGTGGCAGTCAGCATCATCTTCTCCATCATGGCTTATTTCTACACCTATGTGGATGCAGATCAACTTGACAAGCTTTTCAAAGAGGATGGAGATGGCGGGAAAGTGGAAAGTAGTAAGAAAGATGAGGTTTCTTTGGGTGAAATACCAAAGCAAACCAAGATGTAGCAAACTGATGTTCGGAGTTTTGAACAATTCAGATCTGTGAATAAGCTAATCAACTATTTTTTTCACATCGGACTGTGTATTTTCTTCTAGGGCCTTTGTGTGGCATTATGCTGAGCTTTACTGATCAGGGATCAAATTCCAGCTGAATTAGGAGACATTTGTTGTGCTGCAGGAATATAATGAACATAGTACCTTGCATAAAGAAATCATTTATAGAGATGTGATGCTTAAGAATGTGATGGACTTTACGCTTTATATGTTTGGGGTTGGTAAGATTCAATGAAGTCTCTTATATTCTCCAAGACTGCATTTATTTGACTTAAAAAGCAATAAGACAGCATTGTTATTATAAATGAACAGTTTCAGTATATTTTATCATGTATTACATCATGCATATAATGAAATTCTGCAGATTTCAAGCTAAATATTGATCCTTGTGAATAGTGATCCTTCAGAATCAATTCGATGTGCTGATTTGGGGCTTAAACATTTCTTGATGAAAATAGTTGTGCTGCTTTAATACTTTTCGTAAAACCATTATTCTTTTTTTCTGTATACTTTGACGAATAGGAAGTTATTTTCTTTGCCACAATGTAAAAGCTTGTGCTACCACTTTGATCAATTAATATTGATTTATTCAAAAAAGAAAAAACAAAACTCTTACTGACCCCAAACACTTGCACATAAACACTTCAGATATATCAGTCTATAACTATTATTCCAGCAATGCCTATTTGCACAATTCAAAGCTCACGTTTGTACATAATGCCTGTCAGTCTTTCTCTGTTCAGAGGGTACTCCTTTTCTAGATGACAGTTTATTAACAGACTGCTCTGGTTTCATGTATTAAGTTGAAAGGCTGGTGAATGTTGTCTAGGTGTCAGGGATGGAGTAATTCATCACACTCCTTGAAATAAACTTGTATATATTTGTAACACTATTATTATGTGCATAATTACACCAAAATTGATTTCTGAACCATTTGATCCAACCTTTATGTTTTACTCAGAGCATTGACAACGTTCTTTCTCTCACTCACACACACATTTGTGAAAATAGATGTACTATTTAAAGGCTTTGTATTATGAAATCACTTAAAATTACATATATTCCTATGTTACTAGAATTCTTATTGTATTATTTATAGATTTACCCAAGGTTGACTATGTTTTTTTTTATTTTGATGGTCCGTTTGTTGAATTTAAGTTACATTGCATTTACATGCCAACTAATTTTCATTAGATTATAAGTAGACTGTTAGGTTGGGGTAAGGGTTAGTTTAAGTTGTACTTACACTAATTTCTTATAGTCAGTTAAATGTCTGTTTAGCAGCAGTATCAACAGTACTAATACTCAAATGGACCATCAAAATAAAGTGTTTAGTCAAAAAGTACATTTTATATGTAGAAGACACATTTTTTATGCTCACCTGCCAAAGCAAACCGAGATCTAAAAAAATGTTTCATTATGAATCGTTTAGGTCCATTAATTGTAAATTAGCTAATCTACTTTTTTATATTGAACTTTGTTCAGGGTGTCCGCATGGTCTTAAAATGTATTAAAAGTTGATAAATTATGGGTAAATTAAGGCTCTTAAAAGGTATTAAAAGGGCGTAATCGCATTTTTAACAAGGTCTTAAATTTTGTTCAAGTGTTCTCCAAAGTGTTTGACTCCAAAAAAGCATAAATATATTTATTTTCCTAGATCCAGAGGATTGGGTTATGCAGGGCACGTCCGGTCAAGCTCCTTGGTCCGGGTGATGTCCGTGATGTCACGTAATTATCGACCATTGACTATGGACGTAGTATTCGTGATGTCACGCATAGGTTTCTGAAGGGCACAAATGAAGCTACAAGTGGACCAGGGCAGCCAAGCTGGAGCACGTACTGTGGTCCCCCAGGCTCAGCAGTGGTTGGGGAAATTCAAAATTGAACCAAAACAAACAATTACAATTGGCTTAAGATTGGCAATGAACATTCCGGAATTGCAATCAGCAAAACCTGTTTAAAATAAATAAATAAATAAATAAATAAATAAATGAAGCTACAAGAGGGCGTGGCCAACATGCGCCATTTTGTTCACCCGTCATCGCTCCAACTGGGGGTAACCAAATAAGGGCAAAGAGGCGGAGCTGCAAACAGCTGCTAGCATTTTGCTTAGATATGCTTTTCTTTGGGAGAAACACTTAATACTTCATTACCTGTTCTGACCGCGTGTTGGTTGTATACTATACCAATAGTGTTTAGTCTTTTAAAAACACTGTTGTAACACATTGAGCCACTAAACATTGTTCTTATGATTCTTATCAGGAGGAAAATGCAAATTACTTCCAAATACTTTAAATATAGTCTGTGTTAGTAAATGCAAGGATATTGATGAAATCCAGGCATAACACTGTATGACAACATTTCAGATGACTGATCTAGAGCCTACAGCTAATCAATCTTTCAGATTCTGGAGTAAATTACAGTTCTAAAGAAAAATATGAATGATCCTAAATAAAACAAATATATTTATAGAGATGGTATATAATTTCACTCACCTGGGAAACGGAGGCCACGTGAATGGTTTGTGAGTACAATTAAGTGCACACAGCATGCCAAATTATCTGATAATTGTAATAAATAATTCCAAAAAGCAACTGACTGTGTAAATCCACATAAAACAAAACTAAAATACAACGTATATGCAGAGTTCAGCAGCTAATCAGCCGGAATTAGCTGAGGTGAGGTGACTGTGACCAGCGAGACCTAGCTGTCACTCAAGTGGCCACACCCTTAATTATGCAGACTTTATTTAAATGAAACGGATGAGTTCTAAAAAAATTCACCCCCTTACAGTTGTCATGAAGAGTAATATTAGCTATGTGAACCAAAATAGTTTTTTTGCTGCTTGTTTGCGACAAACATGGGAAGATGATGTGACGCTCTCCATGTAGCGAAACTATAGAGCAAAACAGATGGGAAAATGTAAGTTTGCGTACTCCTGTTTGGAGAAAAACAATTTAAACAGTGGCTGAAGTCTGTCGCTGAAAACAACCGTGTCATTTATTCTTTCAAGCTTTGTTTCTTCCGAGCTTATCTGAGTTCTGTTGCACGGTTGTGCTCCATTCATTTAACTAACTGTTTATTAAGTTAAAGATTTGATACTGATTAGAATTTGAAGTGGCAATAAGGTCTTAAAATATTCTGAGAAGGTATTAAAATGACCTTTCGGATTCCTGCATATACCGTTTGTTAGGTGTGCTATAATGTTCCAGAGCTTTATGTGGCATAATTATGAGCTCTAGTGATCATATTCCAGCTAAATTATGAATTATATTACAATTCCTTTCACACTAGATTTCTACCCTAAAGTTGCCTGGAAGAGTCAAAATCTCTGTGTTTTTATAAATGTGCTTTGAGGAAACTGTTTAAATGTATTTATCCCTGTAAAGTCTGACATGATCATTGGAAAAATATAGTTCAAGTAGAAGCGTTAGCCTTTAGAAACAAGTCATTTTTTCATTCTTAATCTGACACAGGCTTTTATAGCTCATATAGTATAAATAATAAAGAAGAAATAAACTTCAGTTTTATTCAAAAGCTGAAAGAGTAAAAGAATTAAATTACTTATTTTACTTTAAAAAAGTATGGACTATCGAGGAGACAAATGAAAGCATGTAGTAAATCTTGTGCAAAAGGTTTTAATAAATGATGACACAGTAGGCTTTATAGGGTTAATACATGCACAATGTGAACATACAACTTCTAATCTCACAGAAAGTCACCAGAATTATTCAGTTTTTATTTCTAAAAGTACCATTTACATGATAAATCAAGAGTGAAGTACTCTTTGTCGGCACATGATTAGCCTTGTAACCAGAGCGATGACATCAGGGTGAACCAGGCAGTCCAGCACATCATTGGTGGAGATGTGCATTTCAGTACTTCCTCCTGGACTTTCCGTTTCCTGAAGTGCTGACTGACCTGATCTTTGGCCAAGTTTATTATCGCTTCTCAGTTTGTCTTGATCTTTGGTTGTAATCTGGCACTGTGGGGAATCGGTGCAGCTGAAACAACATGTTTCCTTTGTGCTGCTGCATTCAGGTTTCTCAGTTAAACAAACAGGAATGAGATGAGGGCCGAAAGGAGACACTGGACTTTTAATCACTCCGCTGGAGTCCCGTTTTACAGCCTCTGCTTTAGGCTGATCTTCAGTATCGTCTCTCTTCTTGTTCGTACAGGCCTTTACCGCCAGGTTCAAATACTGCATGTTTTCATCATGAGAGGAAACTCTATCCTAGGACACATAATAGTGAAGATGGCATGATGTAGTTGAGCAATTCCCAATTTCACTTATGTACTCAAAATTAAAATCACCAACACTTTTTCTGACTCATTTCTCACGCAAAGCTCTCATAACGGCTTCAGATTGTTCATTAGAACTAGACCCTGTTAACTTGTGTTAATGATTTGTGTGTTTTCATAGATTTTTTTTCAGTTTACTCAGTGAACGTCATTGCATTACCATTTTCACATCATATATGGTGTTAAAATCTCTTGTGATCATGTTATTTCTTTGTATTTGTCACTCTACATACTTTTTTCAGGAGGGCTCAGGGTGACATGAGTATTACTGAATGTACTAATCCAAGTTACACAGCTTACAGGCTAGCAGGTAAATAAGTGGATGAAATAGATGTGAGTGACACCTATGATTTTGATCATAATCCATGTGTTTTGGTACCACATTAACATTCTGAGTTATCATGGCATACGTATTACATATTTACATGTTATGTTTCTCTAATATACTTATAGCTATTGGAAAAAAGAGGCAAAAAGAAATTAAGGCCGTCTGGATATATTAGGTATGGGTATCGGAGTTCACCAAAGTATTAAGTTCTTCTCCATTTCTTAAGTTAAAACATTTATAACGGTCTCCGACATCATTTGGTGAATATGAAGCTGTTTTGACAGGAGCAGTGATGTTTTACACCGCGCCCAAGCATTTACAGTTGAAGTCAGAATTATTAGCCCCCCAGTATATATTTTTTTCCATTTTCTGTTTAACCGAGAGATTTTCTCAAACACATTTCTACACATAATAGTTTTAATAACTCATTTCTAATAAAGGATTTATTTTATTTTTGCCATGATGACAGTAAATAATATTTGACTAGATATTTTTCAAAACACTTTTATACAGCTTAAAGTGACATTTAAAGGCTTAACCAGGTTAATTAGGTTAACTAGGCAGGATAGGGTAATTAGGCAAGTTATTGTATATGCTTATTTCACGCGGCCGCCATTTTAAAGAACCAAAGCAAGGCTGCGGTGGGAAGAAACCCGGAAGTATAGGATCAGCACTGTAAACCAGCACTGTAAACATTGCAGTAACATCCTGTGGACTATAAACCTCCAGCTGTTGCTACGATTTCAAAATGCAGAAATGGTGTAAACATCACTTTAATATCATTCAGTAAGATTAATTTAAAGCAATTTAGCATCAATCAACATCACAATCTCTGTAAGAGTAATATGCTCAAGTGTCCTCCTAGGCTTCAGTTCATGGCACTAGTTAACACCGTGGGGATGCTTTCCTGCTTCAGCCTATGTAACCCGGTGAGGGATAAAACACTGCAGTCCTCTGTAGCACACCCTTGTGTTGTCTGTAATAGTGTTGTCCCGGTTCTGAAGTTTTAAAAACGTCCATTTCCCGCTAACATTCAAACGCCGCTGAGCACGTTCATAAACAGCGCTGATTTACCATAATATTCACCAGTGCTCATCAGTTTACAGCTCTTTACCCAATGCAAACACAGATACACGGACACTGGAGCACGAAGCAGCCGTGAAGATCAGTCGAGTTATCAAGCATATCGCTCGTCTGTGGTTGTGCTTGGTAAACAGCGGAGGGTGAACTGATGACATTCTTGGCCAATCACAATCATTTCTGTTGAGCACGTTTTCAATTCAATTCACCTTTATTTGTATAGCGCTTTTACAATGTAGATTGTGTCAAAGCAGCTTCACATAGAAGATCATAGTAAACTGAAACAGTGTAGTTCAGTTTTTAGTGTTTAAGTTCAGTTCAGTGTGGTTTAAAAATCACTACTGAGAGTTCAAACACTGAAGAGCAAATATGACGATGCGCAGCTCTATAGATCCCGAACCATGCAAGCTAGTGGAGAGGAAAAAACTTCACAAATTGGTGGCGGTGAAGAAAAAAGTTTTGTGCAGAGCTGCAGTCCAAGCACGTGAACACAATGGCAAATCAGTGCTGTTTTAAGAAAGCCATCAACAGTGACTCAAATGTTAACGGAAAATGGATGGTTTTTCTTTAATTCAGTATCATGACAAGTCTAATATAGTGAAAGGATCAGTTCATCAACTCGAGTTTGATAAATAGCATCTAAAACGTGTGTTTGGGAAAGAAAACTTTAGCTAACTAGTGGCATTTCCCTTAACTGAAAATGAGGTCTGATATCCCTTTTTATTTTCATCATTTATTCAGAACAGAGCTTCGGGTCACTCGGAAGGCGGTGAAATGATAAATTTGTGTCGCTTTCTCTTCGTTGATATGATATACAGCCAGGTACACAACGTTCCTATGTAACTCCCAATGATACTTCTGGGTTTCTTCCCACCGCAGCCTCGATTTCGCTTTTAAAAATGGCGGCCATGTGAAATCAGTCTATAATGATGGTTTGTTCTGTAGACTATGAAGAAAATATAGATTAAAGGGGCTAATAATTTTGACATTAATATGTTTTCTAAAAAATTAGAAACTGCCTTTATTCTAGCCGAAATAAAACAAATAAGACTTTCTCCAGAAGAAAAAATGTTATAGGAAATACTGTGAAAAATTCCTTGCTCTGTTAAACTTTATTTGGGAAATAATAATAAAAAAAAAAGTCACAGGAAGACTAATAATTCTGACTTCAACTGTATATACAAGTGTGTTTTTGTGTGTTTACAGGAGAAAGTGAACACCTCAGTTGGATTGAGCCATTGGTCGCTGTTGTCTAAGCTCGGGCTACTTTTCACAGCAAACACAATGGTCCTGGTGAGGGCTTCTGCTACTCTGGCCTGATCATCCATGTCCTGAAACACAAAGACACAACAGCAACTTTTACAACTTGTTTGACTTTAAGGTGAGTCGCATGCACCTGACAAAATTTAAGATTGAAGGCTTTTTTGGCTTTTCTAGTGTCTATTTAGTTTAGTGAATAAATGCATTAAAAACAGATTGAAAACACTTATATTGAAAAAATATAGACTTTTTCTTTTTTAGTTGCAGTATGGGTTTAAGTAAAACTTTCTTCCAGATAAGTTTATATTCATGATACCAATGTTTTAACATAAGAATAGATAAGAAATTAATATTTGGTGAAAGCACTGTTTTTTAGCACTGTCAAATTTGTGTCTGCAGATTTGAATGTCAATACAGACAGTTGAAGTCAAAATTACTTTCGCTTCTGTGAATTAAAAAAATATATATATCCCAAATTATGTTTAGTAGAGCAAAGATTTTTTCCACAGTATGTCTGATAATATTTTTTCTTCTAGAGAAAGTCTTATTTTGGCTAGAATAAAAGCAGATGTAAATGTTTTAAAAACCATTTAAAAGTCAATATTTCAGCTCCCTTAAGCAATATTTGTTTTTCGATAGTCTACAGCAGTGTTTTCCAACCCTGTTCCTGGAGGCACACCAACAGTACATATTTTGTATGTCTCCCTTATCTGACTCATTCGTGTCAGGTTTTGGGGTCTTTTCTAACGTTCTGCTGAGTTGATTGAGGTGTGTTTGATTAGGGAGAGGTTGAAAATGTGTACTGTTGGTGTGCCTTCAGGAACAGGGTTGGGAAACACTGGTCTACAGAACAAACCATCATTATACAATGACTTGCCTAACTACCTTAACTTGCCAAGTTATCATAATTAACCTAGTTAAGCCTTTAAATATCACTTTAAGCTGTATAGAAGTGTCTTGACAAATATCTAGTCAAATATTATTTACTGTCATCATGGCAAAGATAAAAGAAATCAGTTATTAGAAATGAGTTAATAAAACTATTATGTTTAGAAAAGTGTTTAAAAAATCTTCTCTCCGTTAAATAGAAATTGGGGAAAAAATAAACAAGGGGGCTAATAATTCAGGGGGGCTAATAATTCAGACTTCAACTGTATTTTTTAAAGGCCTTTTTATTCAAAAATGAGTTTTTTCATCCTTCACTGAGCCATAAATCTCCATTTCAGCAGCACTAACACCAAACATTGCAGTTTTATTGACATCTGTGTTCTTAAGTTTATTTTGAAGAAGGATATCTTTATACAGAATATGCCTATTGCATACAACATTTTAGTCTACAAAAAAAGTGAAAATTCCTTCCTATTTTGGCTGTTGGGATCAGTTTCTGAATTGTAGAGTGATAAAAAGAGATTGCCAAGCTTTTACGGTATACTGGCATATTGGAAAGCTCTGTGATTATGCAAGATGTGCTTTACAGCTAGAAATTGCAGCATCTCAGCATGGAAAAAAAAACGCACTGAGCCGAAGCAATTCTTTATAGCAAATTATTCAGCAGAGTTATAAATATGGTGCTGTGATTTCTACAATGTGGAACACGTGAATCACAGAATCTAGTCATAAAAAAGGAATTTATTAACAGTATTTGGAGGAATAAATCAGTGCTGTTCACCTACTCGGACAGCAAGGTGGGAAAGTGTTCTTTCAAACTGCACAACTTACAAACATTAATAATGTATAAATAATGAAAAATTTAAGTAATAAGCATTGGGTATGGAAAGTATTCAGACCCCCTTAAATATTTCACCCTTTGTTATATTGCAGCCATTTACTAAAATCATTTAAGTTAGTTTTCTTTTCCTCATTAATGTCCACACGGCACCCTGAATACTTTTTAAATAAATCTGCAAAAATGGCAAAAATTCTGTGTTTATCTGTCAATATGGGGTGCTGTGTGAACATTAATGAGGAAAACATGAACTTAAATGGTTTTAGCAAATGGCTGCAGTATAACAGAGTGAAAAATTTAAAGGGGTCTGAATCCCTTCCGTACCCACTGTATATATTTTTATTTTATTTAATTATTTGGTCACACTTTATTTTGATGGTCCGTTTGTTGAATTTAAGTTACATTGCATCTACATGTTAGCTAATTCTCATTAGATTATAAGACTGTTAGGTTGAGGTTAGGGTTAGTGTGAGTTCAATATCTGTTTAGCAGCAATATCAACAGATATTAATCAGACAGTCTACTAATACTCAAATGGACCATCAAAATAAAGTGTTAACAATTATTTCATTTATTTTAGCAAGAATAATTTGAGGATAAATATTTCATTTATATTTTTTACCAGTCCCCCCAAAAATGTATTGTACAAGTTGTAAAATTGTAAAAATGTAATATAACATTGAATTTCATGTTGATGTATTGACTGGACAAGAAAATAAATCAGGCTATCTGCGGGGTCTTGAAATGTCTTTTATTTCGAAAACACAATTTTAGGTTTTAAAAAATCTTAAATTCACTGAAATATTGCCATGTAGGTCTTAAATCATTTTAAATGGGTCTTTATTTTCCTTTTGTTTATGTAACAAACCTTTCCCAGTACTGGATTGTGGCTGGAAGGGCATCCGCTGTGTAAAACATATGCCAGAGTAGTTGGTGGTTCATTCCGATGTGGCGACCCCTGATAAATCAGGGACTAAGCCGAAGGAAAATGAATGAATGAATGTAAAGATAACCAATTGATCCAATGCATATCCAAACACCAATAATCTATCTCAATAAAGCGTTTAGCAAAAACTATATTCATAACTAATATTAGAACAGTCTGTTGGGCATGCATTTAGTGTTTTTGTACACAGCTAGGTTCTGCTTGTTTTGACAGGTTATTTAAAATATATTAGAAATATAAAATATAAGAAATAACTAATTAGATATAGTTTTCTGACCAGGCAAGTATTTTTTTTTCTGCTTGGCCATTAAAAAAAATGATTTAGTCCTATATAAGTCTGAATTTTTATTCTTCGTGATCTTAAAAAGTCTTACATTTTTGACTTGGTGAAACCTGCAGAAACCCTGTAGATGTTACTACTAACATTTAATGTTATTATTGAAACTAAGAATTGAAATTTTAATGTTATTAATGTAAGTTTTAAAACAAAGTCCAGAAAGCCCAAAAAACAATTAATTACAATATAATATTATTATTAGCAGTACTATTATTAGTAATATTAATATTAGTAGTAATATTAAATAATTTAATAATTTAATAATGTATTAAATAAATTAATAAGACCAATAAATAAGTTAGATTAATAAAAAAATATGTAACTATTAAAACGGAGTCAAACAGACTATAAATACACAAATCTCCATACCATCTCAATCCAGGAGTTCACACTGACAGTCACTGGATCCACTGATTCCACATAGTGCCACCAGTGTCTGGGCACAAACAGTACCTGATTGAAGACAACAGCAGACATGCATCACATATTTTATTATTATCATAACAATCTGACTACAAGTTACATTATTAACATTATTGTTCTTCTTTTGCTTCAATGACAACAGCCTATTGAAGTTGCATGAAAATGTATGTCAATTTAAGCTTCAATAAAAGAGCAAGGTATTTCCCAGTACAATATCATAAGAGTTTTGAACTCAACTGAAAGTGCATATTGAAATACTCTTTTCCACCAGATGGCAGCTGTGCTCCATATATCTTCACATAATTAGTCACAGAAAAATCAATACCCTAGCAATATTTATAAGACTAGATGGGGTCAATCGATTTTCACATGCAGGGGTTTTTATTCCAAGCAAACTCCCGATAATACTGACAACAAAGGAGTAAACAATCGTTCAGCCAAATGTCAGAAACAGATCCTTGAAAAAGAAAACACAGCTAGTGGTGCTGGAACAGGCATAAAGTTAGGTGAAGAAAAATAAGCTTTATTTTTACAGTGTTATTTAATATTTTATAATTTCCTATAAATTATTTATATGCTATATTTTATTGTATTGTTTGTTTTATTGATTTTATGTGCTTTTAGCATTTATATTTGTATTAAATTTCATAACTAATGACATACGTAAGGTATTTTATATTATTTTGAATACATTTTAAAATGTAATCATTTTATTTGAACTTTTTAAAAATTATTTTAGGTAAAAATTTATTTTGATGGTCTATTTGAGTATTAGTCTGCTTAATATCTGTTGATTCTGCTGCTAAACAGACATTTAACTGACTATAAGAAATTGTGCATAACCTACATTAACCCTAACCCCAACCTAACAGTCTACTTATAATCTAATGAGAATAAGTTGGGATGTAGATGCAATGTAACTTAAATTCAACAAACAGACCATTAAAATAAAGTATGACCTTAATTTATTAAAATTTTTATTATCCAAAAAACAACACTAAAAAGAATATCAATATTTGTACATCTCTTCTTTTTAATCAAATGCTAATATTTTACTTAATTTTAGTGTTTTTGCCAATTTATTATGTTTTTTAAATAGTTGTATGCAAAAAAACCCCTAAAAACTAAATGACAATATAAATGACAATAAATAAATTTGGAAATAATGTCAGGAGTAGCCAAATTTACAAAAAAAAAAAAATTAATTAATTAATTAAATTAAATAAATTCAACATAACTATAAATTGTGCCAGAAACAATTTTTCATTTTTTTAATATCTATTTCTTTTAACTGTACACGTATGTGTATTTGTTTTTAAAATACAAAATGTTCTCATATTCATCTCCTTGCTAAACCTATTCTTATTTCAGCTTAATTTTTTTTTCAAATAATGTTTAAACACAATAACATTGAGCAGATTTAACACCCCGCCTCCCCCAAACAAAACCTAAAAGAATAACAATATTCAAAGAATAACAAAACTTTTTCTTTTTAATCAAATGTTATGATTTTACTTCATTTCAGTGCGTTTGCCATTTTATTATTTTTTTCATTATTTTATGCAAAAAAAAAAAAAAAAAAAACCAAAATAACAACATTTTTATTTTAAATTTGGAGGAAATGTCATGAGTAGCCTAGTTTACAAAATAAAACTAAAAATATATTAAACTCATAACTATAAATTGTAAATGCAAAATTGTAATTGTAAATGTAAAATGTCATTTTAAATTTGATCTTTACATTTCTGTGCCTCTATACTGTAAGACTCTTCAGAAAACCATAAAGCACTGTTTATTTCATTAGTATTTTTGTTTTTATTAGCTTGTAATATGTTTATTATATTTTACGCAGGTACAAAAATCATCACAATCAATATAAAATGATAAATTCTTTCAAATAGAGTTATTAGTCATATTGTAAAAATCTATTCATATAGCAATGTATATCGTAAAAACCTAAATATTCCAATGTCTGTTTTTTTCAATATTGTACAACCATTCAAATATAGTGCAGTGTAGTGGACATTTTAATAACATCGGCTCTTAAAAGTCCAACCTCTGCAATGAACACACATTTCAATACACCAGAGCTCAGTCCACACTGTAAATACAGGCATTGTTTCGGCCATAGTTTCCCCTGTGTTCACTCTCACAGAGAATGGAGTTTGTGTCTCTCCTCTTCATTAGTATGCTGTGTAAAAGTGTACGAGCGCTGTGTTGGACCGCCACTAATTGCCTTGCCACCGTCTCGCCTCTCAAAGAGCTTGATCAGAGAGCTTTCACACACGCATACACACACGCTGCTTGAATCTGAAGGAGGACGGTATGCTACAAAACACACACTGCTTTATTCTGTCGCTAAAATACACAGATAGCAGACTGATTGTTGTGATGCAGGATTCAAAAAGACACTCGAGGGAACATCATGTTGAATGCCTTTTGGAAATGTACCATCAATGACGTCACATCTTTTGATGCTCATTTATGGAAGTCTTCATTTGATTGTGTGTGAATTATATACTGGATTTTCTGTCATACTGTATATGGCATTCAAAGCAGGGCCTTTTTCATTTTTCAAATTTGCATGATTACTTAATTGTAAATTCAGAAAACCATTTGCACAAAAGGTAATTGTGACTTTCTTTTAGCTCATAATTAAGCTTCAAAGTCGCTTAAACTTAAAGTCTTAAAAATTTTAAGTTTATGTTTAAATCCTAAATTTATAACTTGGAATTTCATGTAGGCATGGGCCGGTATAAGATTCTGACAGTTTCACGATATCACAGTATTGTGCTCACTGCTCTAAAATATCTTCTTTTTAAATGTCTTTTTTGAACTTTTTAAAACTTTTTTAACTTTTTTGCCCTTTGAACATAATATATTTTATTTTTTGAAAGATTTATAATATTTTGGAGCAGTAATCATGTCAGGCTAAATAATTCAAATGAATCATTGACTTCTGCTGTCTTTATTTGTTTCAAAAACACTGATTTCTTTACAATTTAAAACGGCATCCTTGGATATTTTTTCTGCTGGAGATGTAAATAAAAAATGTAAATAAAAAATCTTACACATACCTTACAAACGGTATTGCAGAAAATTTTGACGGTTTTAAAACCTTGACTTTTCCAAACAGCGGTATATCTTGAAAACGGTTATCGTCCCATGCCTACATGTATATGCCATAACATGTAAAAAAGCATTTAGACTTTCTTGTAAAATATAATGATGACGGAAGAAATTGTGGTTGGTTATTCGGGATGTGGTGGGTTTCTTAGGTTATTAAAGGAGTTTTCTGTCACAACATGTTAAGCCTGCATTAATGCATTCAGTGTAAGCTGCACGATTTCACATTAAAAGACTGGGATCTCAACACCCACGCAACACAATTATAAATGATGGTGATTTGCATATGTTTATTAATCCTTCGAATCGCTGCATTCAAATATGTGTTTGAAAAACACGAAAATCAAGAAAGAGGTTCAGTTTTTAGTCTTTTGAAATAGTTATGAAGTTACAAACAGTCAAATAACACAGAAGTACCGGAATAACAGTTTATAATTTAGATAAAACCACTGATGTTTAGGGTAAAGATTACAATTACATAGTTGTAGGCAGCAATTACATTATTTAACCTAAAGGTGGCGACAACCAGCCATCAAAAATATGCCACTGAATATTTCTTCAAAAAATGACTCCTCTAGCAATGAAACGTGAAGTTTTATGAGTGAATAACTGAATCATTTATTGAAAATGAGATTAAAATATGAATTGTAGTAACAGTGAATTTTTCACAGTACTGAATATTTAACAATTTATTTTTATTCTGATTATTTCTTCATTTTATTATTATTATTTTTTTTTTTCTTCATTTAGTTTTTATTGCAGTTTACATACCAAAACAACCAAACATCAGAATCCAGAAATTAAGTAGTAAATAAAATTATGAAATACCAAAAAATTGTACTATTTCCATAAGTAAATAAATAAAAAATGTTATTTCCATAAGTAAATAAATATGAAAGTTACATTAATGATTCAAGGACATTAGAAGAACAATCAAAACATTACACTCATAGCTGCTTTATATATCGTCAAAAAGTAAACAGATAAACTGATTTGTTGCTTTTCAGTTACAATTCAATTGTGTACTTTTTTAACCCATATTGTGGCATCCATTGAGTCTACCCTTTTCTTTTTTTAGTACTTAAACTATATACATATGAAACAGGATGGTACTTTTAGGGTCTTAAATGTTATTTTTTATTGTTCTTCTCACTATCTTTCTTTCATGTTTTCTCTCATTACAAAAAATAATACACAAAATAAACAAAATAAAATTCACATCTTTCTGACTATACATAATTTTACTTTTAATAAAATTACAGGTTTCAAGTTCTGTTTGTTAAAACTAATTGTCTTGCAGTATTGTTTTTAAATGGAAAGCAAATTACATTTGTCTCCTACTCTTTTTGGCTGATCTGAAAAATGGTCCGATCCGTGACTAAAAAACCATAACGTGATCCGAATCGTGAGATTTGTGATCTGTTACACCACTAATTCTGACAGCCAGACATATCTGTAGTCTCAAATATATGGTGTGATTTCAATTACCTCAATCTATCTGTCAAGATTATGTCTATTGCAGAGCTTGTGAAAACATATCCAATTCAAGAAGACCAGATGATTTCTTTACTGCTGTTTCCTCACCACTGTCATTTTTGTATTTTTATGTTTTTTTTAATAGGCATAACACGTGTAGGAAATACTTACACATTTATCTAAATGTTGCTCTCAACATTGTGGATCACATCTGGATGTTTTTGTGGATGGACATATTGCTGCGAAGGTATTTCACATTTTGTTCTCATAAAGTTCCATAAATGGCCGCCAATGAAATAAACAATTACTAGGGACTCTGTTTTAATGATCTAAGTGCATGGTCTAATGCACACAGCGTAGGTGCACTTAGGGTGTGTCCAAACTCAGGTTTGCTATTTTAAGGATGGTAAAAATGATTGGCATGCCAGCATATGGTCTAAAAGGGTTGCCCTTATACTCTTAATGAGTTATGGGTTTGTTTTGAAAATAACATGCATTAAACCAATCATCTCCCATTCCCTTTAAGAGCGAGTTGCTGTCACACCATGGCGGATTTGCTATTTACACAGCAGACTTTGTAAGTTGAAAAAATTAACACAGACGAAATGAAATTAAACAAATTTGCTCGTGCACCAGGTTAAAGCAAGCCGACTGACGTTGGATTTCTCCAAAGCCCCATGAGGTGAAGAAGGTGTGGAAAGAGGTAATGGTTTTTATATTCATGTAGACAATAATAATCTTTTACATTTAAATTTTCAATATTTAAAAATGTTTGTGTGCTGCTGCGCATCCATGTGTGTGTAATAAGCTGTGTGACCCATGTACTGTATAGGTGAATATCATATACACACTCTTTAAACAACAAAAAAGCCTACACCGTTGACTTTAGATCTGCTTTTACTTGGTCAATGGCACGGTTTATTTCAGTTGCCTCAAAATAGCAACACATCAACAATGCGACCTAACAAACCTCCTTTTCAGACCAGCACATCCATGGGTGCACAAATATATTTGCCATTTAAACAATGTCATGAAAATGATACCTGCACCTGGCTGAAAGTAGCAAAAACACAGTGTTGACAGTGGCAGTGACAGTGTCTTGACAGTGTATTAGAAAATATCACGAAGGCCTACAGTACCTGACCAGGCTGCAGTGTGACAGTGTGAAGCCGAGCTCTTCCGAATGCTGGGAACTTCTTCAGGTCAGGCCGGATCACATTGACATGACTAAATACGCTGGACTCCTCATATGGTACACGTGTTGGGTACAGACAGGCTGTGTCATCAGGAGGGAAGAGATGCCATCGTTTTCTGGTGAAACAAACCATCAAGACGGTATAACAAGGCAGAACAATATATGGAGATATTTTCATATATTACAAAACATCTGGAAGGCCTGTAACAACGCTTGTGTGTTTTTGGTCTTTCTCCCATTCATTCAGTAGATCACAGCTACTCTACACTGTAAAACCCAACAATCAACTTATCAAATGAAATAAGTGTAGTTAACTTAATTTTCTGAAAGTTATTTCTACTCAGTTGGAAAGAGTTTTGAACTCAGCGTTGAAGGTAATGAGTTAATTGAATACCTCATTACTTCAACTTAAATGGATTAAGTTTACTATACTCATAGATTAATTTTTTTTTACTCAAATGGTTTGTAGCAATTGGTTTCCTTAAATGGTTTGAGTTGCCTAAATTATTGGGTTTTACAGTACTCAGTTGGTTTGAGTTCTCTTTATTTATGGGGTTTTACTGAGCTCTAATTGCTTTGTTAACTCACATGGATTAAGTTCACAGTACTCATTAGCATTAGTTTTTGAACTTAAATGGTTTGTTGCAATCGGTTTCCTCAAATGGTTTGAGTTACCTTAACTGTTGAAACTGTTGAAGTCAATGGCTGATAGTATATCTTCTTTTGTGTTCAAGAAAAAAGAAAGAAAATCAAACTGGGAGAATGAAAATCAAACTGGTTTGAAACAATTTTGAAAATAAGCAAAGGATGGCAGAATTCAAAATTTGGGTGAACTATCCCTTAGATGCATGAGGATTTAAATGGTTGGTTTTCACCAGTTACAGACCCTGCAGTATAAGATAAAAGTAAAATCTTAATTTTCATTCTGTTAAAAAAAAAACACTAAGCACAGCACAAATAAGATCTATAGAGCACAAAGGTCAGGTTTGGGAAATAAAAGTAATCTTTGGGTGAACAATCTCTTTAAATCAACTTATTTTTAATGCAATCATAGTAATTGGGAGCTGATGCTATAGAGCCGTGTTTCCCAAAGTGGAGGTCTTGGGACAATGACAAGGGGTCGCTTGGTGATTTCCAAAAGTCAAATTAATTTTATTAAACTATTAGAATTACCATATTTGATCCCCACAGAAGATAAAAATTGTAGTTTTTAATAGTAAAAAACAACAACATGCAAATGAAAAGCCTTCAGCCTTTAAATTATTATTTTTTTATAAGATTGGTGTGTTTACGTTAGATACCAACACAGCAATTGCGTCAGCTGCAGCAGATTGATTCTATAGCACCAGGTTAAACTTTCTGACACCTTTATGACAATCAAATGCATTCAAAATAAATACAGGCCACAACTGAATATTGAGAATGATCTCTGATTAGCGGTCTCCAAAATGAATCCAAGAATAGACTTGTGCTGAAAACATTGTGTCCACCAGTCTCTTTAGCTGAGGTTAATATAAAACTAAACAAATGACTATAAAAATGATATGGCTGTTAGATTGTTGCACTTTTTGTGTCGTCAATATGCTCATGTTTGTATAGGCCTATTGTTGTATGAGCAATGTTTGCAAATTTATGACCACCTGAATGAACTTGGGGGTTGCGAGTCACTGGCATTGTTATTTTAGGGGTTGCTGGCTGAAAAGTTTGGGAACTCCTGCTATAGAGCAAATTCCACCAATCAGAGACCAAAGCAAAACAAGATTCTTAGCTCCACCCTCTCCCATGAAGCACCACAAATAACACAATATATTTGCCTGTTTGCTGTATCATCAGTTGCCAAAGCCTTTTCTCAATGTCGAGGTGGAAAATGGAACACAATGGAAATCAAGGCGAGAAGTGTGAAAAGTGAAAGTACAACCCAGTACAGAAAACAACTGAAATCTATAAAGATACATGACAACCTATAATAAATAGTGGAATATAGATACAATGATTAGAATCTTGATTGACTACACATGCAACGTAGGAAAACACGTTGACTAGCGCTGCACGATATTGGAAAAAACTGACAATATCTTATCAATATCTGACAATATCTTATTTTTCTGCGCTACATACTGCGTATAGTTTTAATAGATGAAATTAATCTTTCTATTTGGAAAGAATGAATCATTTTAGGATCATTTTGGATGAAAACATTTTTTAGTGGAGCTCATAAAATGTGATAAGTCAAATCACAAGCAATCATAAATACAGTAAAGCAAAGTTAATGAATTAAATGTTTTACTTTTTTCAGAGAGTCTCACAATATTCAGGTACACAAATTGAATAGTTCAATGTAAAATAAATAACACTGTATAATCAACTATATGGGGAACACACTCCTCAGCCTCCCTGGGAAAGTCTATGCCAGGGTACTGGAGAGGAGGATCCGGCATGATGGTTAAACCTAGGACCCAGGAGGAACAATGCAGTTTTTGTCCAGGCCGTGGTACACTGGACCAGCTCTATACCTTCACCAGGGTGCTCGAGGGTTCATGGGAGTATGCCCAACCAGTCCACATGTGTTTTGTGGACTTGGAGAAGGCATTCGACTCTGTCCCTTTTGGCATTCTGTAGAGGGTGCTTTGGGAGTATGGGGTCAGAGGCACTCTGTTAAGGGCTGTCTCGTCCCTGTATGAACAGCAGGAGTTTGGTTCGCATTGCCGGCAATAAGTCAGACATGTTTCCAGGGCATGTTGGACTCCGGCAGGGCTGCACTTTGTCACGAATTTTGATCATCTTTATTGACAGAATTTCAAAGCGCAGCCTTGGGCTGGTGGGGGGTCACATTTGGCGAACACAGGATTTCATCTGTTATTCGCAGACGATGTTGTTCTGTTGGCTTCATCGAACATGAAACTTCAGCATGTACTAGAGCGGTTTGATGCAGAGTGTGACCTTGCTGGGATGAGAATCAGCACCTCCAAGTCCGAGGCCATGGTGCTCCACTGGAAAAAGGTGGTTTGTCATCTTCAAGTTGGAGGAAAGTCCTCACCCCTGGTGAAGGACTTTAAGTATCTTGGGGTTTAGTTCATGAGTGAGGAAAAGATGGAACGTGAGATTGACAGGTGGATTGGTGTAGCAGCAGCAGTAATGCGATCAATGTATCGGTCCGTTGTGGAAAAGAAGGAGCTGAGCCGAAAGGCAAAGCTCTCGATTTACTGATCAATCTACATTCCTATTCTCACCTATGGTCATGAGCTTTGGGTCATGACCGAAAGCACAAGATCTCGGATACAAGCAGAGTGGCAGGGCACATCTTTACAGATGGGTGAGGAGCTCTGTCACCCAGGAGGAGCTCGGAGTTGAGAGAAGTCAGCTGAGGTGGCACGGGCATCTATTTCGGATCCCTCCTGGACGTTCCGGGCATGTCCCACCGAGAGGAGGCCTTGGGGAAGACCCAGGACACGCTGGCCTGGGAACGCCTCGGGATCCACCCGGAGGAGCTGGAGGAAGTGTCTGGGGAGAGGGAAGTCTAGGGTTCTCTCCTAAGACTGCTGTCCCCTCAAAAAATTTTAATTCCCTGTGCCTGAATGCTTTAACTGGCGTACACAGTCACAGGCCATAAAAAGCATGCAAGTGATATATTTATTTGGTAACTTTATGATTAAATATTGCAATTACTGCACAACCATGTGTGTTTTTAACTCCTGCTCAACTATAACCCTAAAACTATTGCGGATGTACACATTGCAATATCGATGCTGAAATGCCCTAATGTTGACACATCGATGAATGGGAATGCTAGCGGATTAGCTTTCTCAAACTGCGATGAAGCTACTTGTAAGTGAGATTACACAATTCTGCGACTTCTGTGGCAGGCAATCTTGACAAGAGGAGTCTCAATAAGCAATTACGGAGACAAGACGAGCCCCACAGAGAGATAAGATGGAGGAGGAGGTTCTGCATTATCAGCTTCAGCTTCTCTCAATAGAGCAAATAACACCTCTCGATAGCTGCTCACGTCAATGCTCTCTCCCATTTCTTGTGAGCCTCCTTTTGAATGCCTTTTCTTTCAGCAACTCTGGATTGAATCAGAAACCTTAGCATAAGGCGAGATAGTGCTCTTGTCAATATTTGAAGGAATCACATGGCGTTCCTATAAACCGTGTTCATAGAATAAGCCAAATTGGCAGTTTTGCCCGAGGCTTATCTTGTCCAGGGATTTATCGACAGCTGCTCATCAAAAACTAGTCTCAGTTAAACCGTAAAAAGCAGAAGGGTTCATACAAGTGCACGAATATACAATACAATAGCAGTATTATGGGTTCTTTTTTTATGAAATGGTGACATTCACCCCTTGAAATGGGTTTTCTGGGGCATTTAAGAGGGCATATTGTTTCTAACATGTCAAATAGTTCAGCTGACTCAACTACCTGCTATATGACAGATATCACTGAAATAGGTGTCATGAGATTCACTCTTGTCTCCAGGGCGTCTAGATTCAGCTAAAAGAAGAAAAATCTAGCATTCACTTACTTTGTCACAACATGAACTGGTGTTGTCAACTACTGAAATATGCTTAAGTATAAAATGACTAAAACTGGGACAGAAATAACTAAAAGCTTAGCTAACTACAAACTATTACAATTAAAATACATTTTTAAAAAAGTTTAATTTAAAATAACTTTAAAACATATTATTTGCTATTGAACTGAAATAATTAGCCCTAAAGAAATAAAAATTAAATACAGCTAAATTAAAATAAAATAAATACATTTTTAAGAAATGACAAGCATATACTAAAATTACTATAATGAAAGAAAATAACTTTAACTTTAAAAAGCTGAAGATGTTTTCCTTGGACACTAATTGATACAAAAAATAAAGCTAAATATAAATATTGAAAAAGATGAAAATGACAGAAGCACATAACAATATTACAAAGGATGTCCAGATCAGTTTTTTTCTCCCTCGTGTCAGAGTCATTTGGTTTTGAGTATCTATCGATAAGGATACCCAATCCAATACTTCTATAATACATAAAAAAGAATAAAGAGCGAAGAAACAGATCCAAGATGTTCCTTATTTTTTTATTTAATTCACCTTACTTTAACATTCAACAACTCGAACAATCAAGTAATAAATAATATCAATGCTTTTTTTTGGGACTTTAGTGCAACAATAAAAAAAAAAAAAAATCAAATATAAAACATATAGCATCTCAACTTTAAATACCCGGCAGACAATCCCAAGTTTACATATCTCACAGTTTGCTTTGCCAATGTTGTCTTCATCAACTTTACAATACCTCTAGACCGCAGACATACTCGCATTTTCCGCTTCAAGCTGCTTTTGTGTTCTACTTTTTTGTTTATACTTGCTGTTTCTGTGTGAAGAAGTCTAACTCTGTGCCACTGCATAACTATAGATGTGTTAAAATATTATGAGAATATGTATGAAGTCAGAATTATTAGCTCCCCTTTGAATTAAAAAAAAAAAAAAATTCCCAAATGATGTTTAACTGAACAAGGACATTTTCAGTGTGTCTGATAATTTTTTTTTCTTCTGGAGAAAGTCGTAATTGTTTTATTTTGGCTAGAAGAAAGGCTGGAAGAAAGAGTTTTTAATTTTTTATGAACCATTTTAAGGTCAAAATTATTAGCCCCTTTAAGCTATTTTTTTTTCAAAACAAACCTTTGTTATATAATAACTTGCCTAATTACCTTAATGTATTTAGGTCATTGTAACTTATTTATCTAAGTTAAGCATGTTCTAACTTAAGACGCAAGCTGTCTTAAGTCAGTTTAACATAAGAGTTTAATGGACTCATAGGGTTAATTTGATTCAGCTTAATTTATGGCAAACAGGATTAATTTACAGTGTAGTACTAAAAATTCATAAATTTGAAATATTGAAAAGAAATATGAAAACGACAGAAGCAAAAAACAATATTACTAAAATAAACAAAGGGTTGCTACCTTTAAAAAAAAGAATTATCCTTATTTTCTTTGCAATATAACTAAAACCATAGTATATTACAATAACTATTGGATTGCTTGACTGAATACCGTTTTAAAAATGTTTAAGAATGAAAAAGAGTTGTTTGCCTAAGTAATTTCCTTAAATTAAATAAGTTTGTGTATATGTCTGTATATTTAAAAGTTCATTCAAAATATAAATCAATATATAAATAAATAATGCTCAATCAAAATTAAATCATGTTAGCAAACAGAATAAGAGAAAACTGAGTTCTTTCAAAAAAAAAATCATGACATCAAATTTGGCATGATTTACTATGGAATTTAACAGAAACAATTAGTACTAAAGTTCATAAAACTGAAATATAAAAAAGAAAACGACAGAAGCACATAACATTAGTAAAACAAAATTTAAAACAAAGATTTGCTATCTTTAATAAAAGATCATTCAAAATACAAATCAATACACACATAAATAATACTAAAATAATGTTTAATAATAATTGAATAAGGTTAGCAAACAAAATAACAGAAAAGTGTTATTTATTTAACTTCACATAAACTTACCATAATTTGCTATGGAATTGATATGGTTATGGAATTTATGAATATAATTAGCACAAAAAAATCATAAAATTTAAATAATGAAAATAAATATGAAAACGACAGAAGCACATAACAATATTACTAAAATAAACAATGGTTTGCTCCCTTTTAAAAAAATAATTATCCTTATTTTCTTTGTAACATAACTAAAACCATAGTATGTAATAAGAATGACATACTATTGAATGAGCCAAATTAAATAAGTTTGTGTATATGTCTGTATATTTAAAGGTAAATATTTAAAATATAAATCAATGGAAGGTTGCTGTTTCGAGTCCCGGCTGGGTCAGTTGGCATTTCTGTGTGGAGTTTGCATGTTTTTCCCATGTTGGCGTGGGTTTTCTCCGAGTGCTCCGGTTTCCCCCACAGTCCAAAGACTGCGCTATAAGTTAATTTAATAAGCTAAATTGGCCGTAGTGTATGCGTGTATGGTTGTTTCCCAGTAAAGGGTTGCAGTGGATAAGTTGTCGGTTCATTCCACTGTGGCGACCCCTAATGAATAAAGAGACTAAGGCGATGGAAAATTAATGAATAAATGAATGAATGTATAAATAATACTAAAATAATGTAAGCAAACAGAATAATAGAAAACTGAATTTTTAAAAAATATCATGACATAAAAATTGACATGATCTACTAATGAATTTAACTGAAATAATTAGTACTAAAGTTCATAACACTGAAATTTTGAAAATAAAAAATGACAGTAGCACATATTAGTAAAATAAATAAACAAATAAATAAAATAATGATAGTAAAATGCAAAAAATAAAAATAAATTGATGTTATTTTAGCCCCATTTTAGCCCCAAAACCTGGTTAAGTCACTGCAACTCACCTGCCTTGAATCTGGAACACAAGATTGCAACCGTAAGAGTCGAGGTGACATGGAGTATTGGCACCCTGTGTACCAATCCAAAGTGTGCTGTCACATCCATCTCGACCAGGAAAGCCAAAGTCAGACCACACCACATCCTGCAGTCAAAATGCTTATGTTTACAAAGAGCGAAAAACAATTTCCTCACCAACTGATGTCAATTCTTTTCAATCAAGCAAACAAGAACCCCTCAGAGATGCTGCCCTTAATAATGAAAGCATTCCCGTGTCCAGGGCACTGTAAATGAGATGGTATGTAATCAGGCCCTCAGCGAAGTTTAAACTACCCTATTCGTCATTTAAGAGAGGGCCGTGTCTGTGCCCGACGCCCCGGCTGCCAGCGAGAATATTGGCACCTCATAAACATTTATTATCATTTACCAAAAAAATTGAAAGCTAGAAATGAACATTAGGTTATTGTTCCCCTGGCTGAGGAAGACAAAGCAAAATAAATTGGCAGAAAATATCATTAAATGTTCACAGAATGACAATGATGCGCCATCGGATATATTTTAGCAAAATCATAAAAGAGGTAGGACTGATTAATTGCTCTTCGCATCTCATATTCTTCATATTCCAGTCTTGTGATACATTTTGTTGTACTGTTGTAACAACTTTAGGCTAATAAACAGCTTCAGAGAGCTCATAAAATAAAAGGTAAGCATCCTCGGGAGACAAGGCAATACATACTAATGAATGTTGGACTGTGTTTATTGATCAGAGCTGATGTCGGTGACGTGCCTCATGTGCTGTTCAACGCCACTTCATGAAAAATTGCTCGCTCTCGAGCATAACTGCCGTGCGGAAAAAAGGCAAATGGGTTAATGTGGTGCTTGATGAGGTCTGAGAGTATGATTGATGGCGAGAGAAAATGAAGAGAGTACTGTCTTGTACATTTGTTTGATTGAAATGGAGCTCATTTTCGCTGTTATAAAAAGCAATTCACAAAGACGGAATGTTGTTGCAATTCATTACAATTTTATATTGCTTAAAGGGGTGGTCCACTACGATATCATATGTTAAACTTTAGTTCATGTGTAATGTACTGTAGCTGTGTGAATATAAACAACATCTCTGAATGTGATATGCTAAAAGTTAATGCAAAGGGAGACATTAACTTTTACAGAGTTTGCTTAGCAAATCCTACAGCAAACAAAGTTTGGGGACTACAAAAAAATACATCCGGGTTACTGAGATCACAAACGCTTCAGGTTACATGCCTTATTCACTATGCGCATACAACCAGTGCAGCAAAGGGGCATGGCCAGAGCCACTGTAGTGTTGAAGCAGAGAAAGCTAAAATGTCGTCCAAACGCTGCTATTTCCACAGAGCTTGTTCTGTGTCTGTATTTGGGCTTCTAAAGGACACGACGCAAAGAGAGAAGAGCTTACAACTTAATTTGAATTATGTATTACAGAGAATTATAATAAAGATATAGCTAGCATTTGACAAAGGAGAGCTTGCAGAATCTCTCCTAGTTCAGTGCTGGATTCGGCTAAAATCTCCTCAAAAAAGAAGCAGCTCCAACCATAATAGACGAAGCTGTGGATTGTGAGCCACAACCTGTAAGTATTTTTATTTGTTAAAATTGATCTGTTACATGCACGGTTTCTAGCGTTAACACTATGTTGTTTCGAGGACGTAAACAAGGATGTAAACAATGGGAAATGCTGTTTAGCACCGCTAACAATTTAGCTACAAGTTCATATTTATCTGTCAAACCTCTGTAAACATCCACAATCTTCAGCAGCCTGCATTCTACATCTCAAATAACAAACTCGCAAAAGATATGTAAACATTTCATATTACTTACACATGCTTATAATCCGATATATATAATGTAAAAGACACTTGTCAGATTTTATTTTAGAGAGCAGGCGTGAGGTTCAGCTGTGTCCTCTGTGTCATTTTCTGTCTGATTCAGGCTCAAACTGATACGGCTAACATCTACTCTGGCCTACAGTGTTTACACAGCGCAAAAGCACGTCCTTGTAGGGGCGTGACACTTTTCCTGGTGATGTGGAGCCGATCCGCGAACCACAGCACATTATGTTTGCTGACCAATCAGAGCTTCTTGAGGGCGGGCCTTTCGGCGGAACTAGGAAATATGACAGTCGTTTTAATGTTAGCTGAGTAGCTGTGTATAATCAAAGTAAGATATATGAAAAAAAAACGTGATTTTCTACAAATGAAGCATGAGCACACATTGCTTTGCATCTTATAAACACAACCAAGCCTTAAAAATAGCCTCTGGACCAACCCTTTAATAAAAATAAAATAAAATAAATAAAAATGTGCATTTTCTAAAATGTTTGGGGGAAATGTGAGTGGTGCTTGCATGCAAGTGATACTAGTGTGTTGCTTTATGGTTGCTAGAATGATCTAGGTGGTTGGTGGGGTGTTGGAAAGCAGTTCGCAAGTTATTCTGGTTGTTAGGGTGATATGAGTGTTTTCTAGGGGGTAGCTGGGCAGTTGTAAGCTAGCAGTTTGCGAAGAATATGTTAGGTGCATGCACTTTAAAAAAGCTAAATGCTGACTTTTTAGGAAAAAAAGCCCAAAATAACAATGCCAGAGACTTGCATTTCCCACTATCATTTAAACATGCACACACACATACACATAGGAATGTCACAATAATCAATATATCGACTTATCGCACAACACATGGCTATGACCTCAATAATCTTTGGTGATGCAATATATATCACCTATATAAAAAGCTGATTGTGCAACCTCTTTATCTCTATTGGAAGTGTCAGTGTGGTTCAAAAACAATATAGTATTTACCTTAAACGGCTATAGTATATTTTCATGTGGGTGCCTAACAGCTGAAAATAAATATTTTACTTTTTTCTAGTTCTTTTTATCTTGCAGGTTTTTGTCAACATTATCATTATTATTATTTATTTGTTTGTTTGAAATGTACGCTTTCACATACTAATTCCAATGCCTAATTATTATATTGTTAAAATGACTAGAAGTTAATATTCTTAAGAATAATATATTATGTGTTCTTTGGAGTAGTGTACTTGCTTTAGGATACTATTATATTGTCATTCTGGCATTAATGAGCAGCATAAAATAGTCTTAAAATGACAATATTAGCATTTATCACAATATATCTTGGTGCAATACATCGTACGACAAAAGTAGATATTGTGACAGATACACTTGCGCCTATATAAGCATTCATGCAGGATAACAATAGTGAAAGATTCAGATAGACTACTATTAATAAAACAAATATTAATCATAAATAATATTACTGCTGTTATTACTAGTATTATTACATATTTGAATTGGAATATTTGATTTTTTACAATAAAGGAAAAGGAATTTATGAAGTTTACCTGAAACATGGCAGGTTTGTCCTGAAAAAGCTGGGCAATATATTTGTAATCAGCATAAGCCCAGAATTCTTTGCAGTGATAATCCGAAAACGGCCCAACAAATGGTTCACCGTCATTAGCAGTCCAGGACAGAAACTCTTTAATGGTTGCTTCGACGTAGGAACACTCCGTTTCAAAAAGAGGAGCTGGTGTATACAAAGTGAAAAAAATTACTGAATGGGTTATGACCAATTATCCAAGAGTGTTTATTCAAAATGCACCAACCGGAAAATTCCTTCAATAAGGTAAAAATAATTACAGACAAATCAGTTTTATTTTGACATGACACTGGCTTCTGTTGGCATGTTTTAAAGTGATGAAACTGCATTAGTGTTACTCATTTATGAAGATTTTTTAAATAGTTTTAGAAGTAAACTGCTTGGCATTTAATGTTTACTGCATATATTTATTTTTTCACTTAAATAAAGAGTTGTGATACATTATTGCTTATTGCCAGAAGTGCCATGTAAGTAGTCCAAGTACAGTGTAAGTATTCACTGTTGACAGGATCCTAAACTTACATTTTGTCACTCAATTTAGTGACCATAAATATATTTCATAGGCGATGAATTGTGTTATTATTTTTTATAGTTAATTAATCAATTAACAAAATACTTGACATCTGGTGAACCACTGTTTCCTATAAGGCTCACTATTTTAGTACTTCTGGCAACTCTTTTCATTAAACGAGGTTATTAAATTGCACCTCATGATAGAGGAGATCTTATTATACAATTAAATGTGCTTTCTGTTGACATTGTTGGGATAAAGACCATTTATTTTACTCAAAGTATTCTACAAAAAAACAACTTCAGTAGTGCCAGTATTCACACGTCAACAGAACACTTATTCACATTTAGTTTCTGTTACACCTCCAAATGAATCCATGCTTATTTTATTCCTGTCAATAAAACGCATAGATAACATACATAAAACAGAACTTTTATTTTTCAGAAATAAATGATGAGCATTTTATTCACCATCCTGTAAAAAGGTGTTATATATACACATTAAGTCTGATTTCTTAAGACAACACACTACCTCACCTAAATTGGAAGGTGAAATGGGAAGGGATATTTGTGATTTTAAGAAAGATGTAGGATGCTACATTAAAGTAAATTGTTTTTTGTATTTGCACATTCGTTTAGTGACAACTTGTGACATGCTCCCTGAATTGTTTACCATGCTTTTTGAATATTCAGTCTGAAATCGCATGCAAGTATGACCTCAAAACAGCATAAGCACTATTTATTTAACTGTTAACAATGTTGAACTTGGATAGTCATTGTCTGCTAATATGTTTTCACTATTTACAATTTGCAAAGAATACTTTTCTGAAATTACACTATTAGGAAGAAAGTCCAAATGTACAAATATAAACCAAACTTTAATTCAATATATGCTAAATGTGTGTTTCTCCTCACAAGTAATAAGAAATAATCATAGTAGCCTGGGGTTATCTAGTCATATTTATCGACTTTCTAAGTTTAGTTTCAACCCTTACTTCATACACATAAAACAATTAACTACATAAAAATGATATCCTGGGCAAATGGAGTTTTTGACTCAAATGCTACTGATACTTATTAATGCTGATCAGTGCATTAATACTTTTAAGAGGATAAAGTTTGTTGCTCACCCATATCCTCACTTCTTTTCCCAACCCGAAATCGTATCCTCTCAGTAAGGCAGGCTGACAGATGCTCTACAGACCAGTGTAAAGCTGGCCAGTCTGTGGTCATGTTCAGAAACACAGCAGGTTTCTGCAAAAACTGGACAATTCTCCTCGCCTCTTCTGGTGTGAAAGGTTTTGAGGACATTCTAGAAATGAAAAAGACGAGGATGATTAAAGTAAGCAGATTTTGCTTTATACATCACACACTCATTTTAATCTTTCAGATAAATGTAAGGGATTAATCACAGTCAGTGATTGACAGATTGTGATAAATTACAGTAAAACCCATAATTAAATATTAGCAGCTAAGTTAGCTATAACAACTAATCAACAGAAGTGAATGGAGTTTATAACTGTTAATATATTTACATTTTTGCATTCACACACATTTAGGCACCCCTAAGTCGCCTTTTCCTGCTAGTAAACAAAACTCACGTGAGACTTGCCGCTGTTTTTTTCTTTTAACACGAAAAACGAAACAACTGCCATTAAGGCTCTAGAGAGAACATGAAGTCGCATTCAAATAACAGGTATATTTGATCCAAGATGGAAGAAAAAGAGGCATAGTTTCACATGTGACGTCATTTCCGTGTCGACGCAGCGCATGCGCAATAAAGTTTACAGCGAGTGTCATCGGATGTTTTTGTTTCGATGGGCAGCTGACAATTGAGCGACTGCCCTAGTTTTTAATGTGCCATGATATAAACGTTACTGGATAGCATAAATACATTTTTCAACGTGATACTTTTCGATGGGTGCCGCGGAAAGCACTGAAGGGGAAAGGGAGCCTTTGCTGGTTCCAGCCCAACCGGCGACAAACACCACAAACACACAGCCTGTGTTCAGCAGGGTGTATGGGAGACGATGGTTTGTTCTCACTATGTTTTCATTGTTGGGTTTTATGCAAGGACTCGTGTGGAACACCTGGGGCCCGATCCAGAACTCAGCCAAACATGTGTTCGAGTTCTCATCGACAGATATCGCCATTCTGGTGCTGTGGGGTCCAGTGGGTTACCTGCCCTGGCTGCTGTTTATGTGGCTGATGGACAAGAAAGGTCAGTTGTTTTGTGCTATGGATAGAGTAAATATACATTCAAACGTTGTGGCAGATGCTTTTGCCACGTTTGTTGTGTGGAAACAGTAATTACAGACTTGTGATGATTCACATGTAAGAAATGTAATGGTTAAACTCAGTTTGGTTTATTTTATTGTGTAATATATGGAAACAAATGTGTATATATACACAAATGTCTTTTAAACTATTTAAGCACAATATGCCACATCCAGATTTTTATTTCAATTAAGTGTAATTGTTTTTACCCTCATACTACTACCCTTTTTTCATTGAGGGAAAGTTGGTTTTATATTCACACATTCAGACTTTTCACTTTTAATAAAATAGTAAAGCAAAATTTAATTAGGCTAATGCATATTAATTACCATGATTACATGCGTGAAACACATACTTTCTCAAAAGCCCAAGTATCATTTGCATTTCTCTCATAATTTAGGTAAGGTGCCCATTGTCCCTTTGATTCAATAGACAAAATTTAATTTGTGTGGCTGAATACATAACTCTCTGAAAGTACGTAAATTTTATGGTGTAAAATGTAAAGGTTATATATGTTTTTAGGTATATGTGGGTTAGATAAGCAACTATCTCTGGTAATATATAATAATCATCCTAAAAAGTAGTTCATCACATGTCACGACACAAAACCAGTTCCCTAACATCATATGACAGATGACATGATGTCATTACATAAACCGGGTGTCATTGGGTGCAGGTTGAGTGTTCATAATTGTCATGACTCTCTAAGTTGACGGAATAACAGCCTCATGGGCCTTGAATTATGTGAAACTGAAAAAAGGAATATTTAAAGATCACAAAGGAAGTAAATGATGTGCTTTTACTTATTGCATTCTGGCTGGAAGAAAAAAAACTTACACATTGTGAAACGTTCACGGCTACACCACATAGCTGGTTTTCAATGGTACTCCATGTACGGAATTTTTCAGTCATTTTTATGGAACTTTCACTTTATAGACTCTCAGTTCCTTTTGAGTCTTGTGAGAATTAAACTGTCGAAGTACTCGAATTAATTAATCATAAAATAAACAAAATTAATAACTAAAATAATATATATGTATATAGTTTATTTTATTTATTTATTTTGTTTATTTTATTTATTTTGTTTATTATATTTATTTATTTATTATTTGGTTTTATTTATTTATTTTATTTTATTTATTTTGTTTATTATATTTATTTATTTGGTTTTATTTATTTATTTTATTTTATTTATTTTTTAAATTCTTGTTAACATGGTATTGTCGTCAACAAGTTCATTCCATCGTTTTGGGTTAGTTTTGCATAATCTTCTCCCAAAGTCTCTTCCAGTTTAAATTTAAGCCAAAATACATGTAACACAGTTATTTTGTGTTTGCGTATAATTATGATTTGACCATTGATGGAACATGCACAATAAAACAGATGCTAATTCACAATATCCCAGTCGACTCAACATTTATTACATATGTGAAGTTTTTAAGAAAAAAAAGAAAGAATATATATATGTTTGTATAGAAATATATTTGTATTTATTACTAGCTTTATTGTAATTTTTTCATTTGTTGTAGGTTGATAAGATTTTATATGCATCACTAGAACATTTCAGCATTATTCCCTTCCCCTCATGTCATTCCAGAAAAATCCTGTGTCATTAAGGTGTTAGTAATGCAATAAATAAATGCATAACAAAGTGATTCCATATAAACCACATACTAGTGGCCATGGATGGCAAATAAAAAAAAATCAAAAACAAGAAATTATTTTAAAATGAAAAGTTAAAATCAGAAAAATCGTTCTTAAATAAATACCGGTAGTTTTAGAACCTAGTTTATGAGTTTTCCCCATAATACACTTCTGTATGATTTTAGATGTTATAAAACAACTTGTATGGAGCTAGATGACATGGTCAATATAAATGTTCTTTATATTATGAATAGTTGCTAAAACTGTACATTCCACGGAACAAATCATAGCATTTCGGTTTGGTAGGACATGAGGTTGAGTAAGTAATGAGAACATTATAATTGTTGAGTGAACTGTGCCTTTAAGATAAGAGCCTTGTTGTGAAGAATTGAGCCTTGGAAATGTCATTTTCAAGCCTTTTTCAAAGAACGCTCACATGGTTTGCATTTGGGAAAAGAGCGTTTGGTCAAACCAGACCGTATGCTTGTTTTTAACATTTTCCTGCTGCCTTTTTCTTGTTATCTTACCTGTAAATAAGATGTATTTTCAGCTATCTCAGAAACTCCATAATGTCAAACAAATGTCTTCAGTTTCTCCATGCTTACACCTTCATTCTAATGCAATAGATAGTCAACACTCCAGTTTTGCTTATTAGTACATTAGCACACTCTATTTGGGGTATTTGCATGCTTTAGTGTAAATGTATAAAACAAAAGCTTCCAACAATGTTTCAATCCTTATCTTAAATGTGACTGTCTAACTTCTAGTGACTGTAATTAAAGGGATAGTTTGAAATAAAAGTTTGTCATTATTTACTCACAAAACTTATCTGAATTTCTTTCTTCTGTCAAACACAAAAGAAGATATTTTGAAAAATGCTGGTTGCTGGAACCAATGACTTTTATATAAAAAAATCCTACTATGGAAGTTGATGGGCCTTAGCAGCCAATATTTTTCAAAATATCTTCTTTTGTGTTCAACGTAAGACAGAAACTCCACATGAGGGAGAGTAAATGATGAGGTAATTCTCATTTTTGGGTGAACTGACCCTTTACATTTTGTTTTTTACCAAAAAAGTGATTTCCACCCACAGGCTGTTTAAAACCATGTTTGCTGAAAGCCGTCAACTGCAATTTTTATATTAAACTCAAAAATGTTTTGCGCTCATGCATGACTCCAGAAAAATGCTTGGGGAATATAGATTTTTTTTTATGCCTTCTGGACACCCAAACATTTTTTATGTCAATAATAAATCATATTAAATTCATTTTGATGTTTGACTCGTTCCCATCTTATCTGATCTCCTAATTCTAATATCATTCTGATTGATGCTTATATAGCTGGTGTCATGGGGATAGATCTATATCAACAACTAATCTCATCAGTTCATGAAAGCTTACAAGATATTATATCTGGCTGATATCAATCCTTTTCTTCCTCTCTGTCTTGTGCTAAAGGTTTACGAGCATCTCTGCTACTGTCAGCGTTCTTCATGGTGCTGGGCGCAGCATTACGAAGTGTGCCCCTTAAAGACCTATACTACAGACGCTGGTAAGACACACAATATGATTCATCCTCAGTGTTTAAGCCCAGCTGACAGTATATGCTGGGTCTTGGATCATTTGCATAATTACGCAATTCCTCAATTTCTCAATGAAGTAATCCATGAGAAGATCAGCACTTTCTCAACATGTTGAATAGCCCAAAATTGTGCAAGAAATTGTCATTTTAAAAGGAATGTTTATCTGCAATTGGCATAAAATGGAAATTCACCTGACCTATTTCATAAATACTAGTTCTAGTTTTCTTTTTGTGAACTTATCATCAATACATATGTTTGATTTTTTTTCCTCTAGACTTGAATCAAATCAAATTTGAATAAAATTTACCCTGATATTTTTTATACATGTTTTTGACATTCATTATAATATAAAAATGTCCTGTAAGAAATTATTTGTTAGTCCAAAAACAGCATTTATTGAAGCCAATCCACCAGAACAATTTATTTTGGGGGGTTTCTGTTAAACAAAGATAATAGTTAAACGATTAGACCACCTATGCAGATGGTCAACAGTGGCCGTAGATATTTTGTAAATTACCTTACACTTATTTATGTGAGAACTAAAAACGAAATAGCTAAAAGTTTAAAATTATTTATTTATTTAATTAAAAAAAAAAAAAAAAAAAAAAAAAAAAAAAAAATATATATATATATATATATATATATATATATATATATATATATATATATATATATATAAAATATTATTTTTCTTTTTTAACTCAATTTTTTATACAAATTAACTGTCACAAGAACCAACAGGGATAAACAATGAACTTTCATACACTCTCAGAAATAAAGGTACAGGAGCTGTCACTGGGGCAGTACCTTTTCAAAAGATAAATATCTGTACCCAAAGAATCCACATTGGTACCTCAAAGGGGCATATTAGTACCCAAATGCACCTAAAAAGTACCTTTGAGGTACCATTATGAACCCTTCAGGTACAAATTTTAACCTTTTGAAAAGGTACTGCCCCAGTGACAACTCCTGTAACTTTATTTCTGAGAGTGTAGTAAAAGACAAGGCAGATAGGTGCTACGCCAATTCACCTACCTGTTCTACAACTTAAAAGTGTGTGCAAAGAAAAAGTACATTCTTTTGAGTTTGCAGCAGAACAGTTGGCAGGATTTGGCACATCATACCTTTCTTTAATGGACTGTTTAGTTGTTTTTATTGTTGCTCTGTCAATCATCTTCTCCCAGTTAACACCCTTCACATTAAAAAAAAAAAATTTGTTTAGTCACTTAACTACCATTTTTAAGATCACACTTGACAATAATATATTAAATATGCATATTATTTACAGTTTCTCAAGTAAGTTTAAGTTTAGACAAAAAAAGTACTGAAAAACGTCCCGCCTGTGATACAGTGAAATTAAGGGTTTAATCTCCTACCATTTTGAAGCAGAATTAGCAAGTTAATTGTATGGAAATCCATTAAATGTTTGCATAACAATGCATTCAAGAGCCAATGACCAAATATATCTTCTTAAAAATTCTCTTAACTTTGTCATAACATTGTAATTACCTAAGTATTTAAATTACAATTACTTTTGATCCTCCAAAGCATAACAATTGTTTATCATCTGGAGCTTTATGCATTCATTTAGTTTTTTTCTTTATGCATTACACACAAACAGTGATATGAATTTATATTTTGGGTGAGCAATCTCTTTAAAAGTCATTTTATAAAATGTTATATGGTTCTATTTCATGACGTTTTAGCCATTATTGATAGGATTTCTATAGGCTGGTTCCACATTTGTGATGGTCATTTGAATATTTATGTCTTTGTCTGTTTGAAGTCTGAATTTGCACAACCAAAGAAATAGTGTTGACAGTCTTTGTTTGATGACACGCATGGCAAATAATGTATTGTGTGACTATGGCTTTCATGATCTATCTGTATTCGCAAGGCTAGATGTAGTTGTCAGCTGATTTGTGTTTCTCACTGTTCAGTGCTGCTATCTAGAGAGCGAGGTGGCCAAACATAATACAATTTAATGATAAATGAAGTCACTTATTTCACAAGATTCATGCTGATGTGAAATTCATTGCAATATATGATAAGAGATGGTGTATTATTCACTGACAAAGTTACACTGCTGTAGCAAGGTTTACAGCTTTTAAGATGTGACCTTTTCATTTGCTTAAATACACTGTGGCGGAAGACTCTAACAGGACTAATACGCTCTGTTTGCTTTAGATTAGGATTCTTTTACCTGTAAAATTGAATGTTCCTGTCCTCTTCTCTGCTTTGTGTTCTCTTTCCATTTTCTCTCATTCCTTCTTATCTCTTTAAGCTTTTTCATTCACACATGGCTAACATCAGCACACAAAGAAATAACTAGAGCAAGCTTCCTATTGCAGTTAGGAGAAATGGAAACAAAGCTATATTCATTATTAATTTTTGACAGCTAATTTAATGTGTGAATGACATTTAAGCAGTGTTACCTGAATAGCTTTGAATCAGTGTATCTTTATCTTCTATTTTGAATATATTTTTAGTGAAGTTCGTAAACAGTATTAACCTACGTAATAAAACGACGAGCAATGCATAAATAATTTTTATTACTGAGGAATATAGTGTTGCCTCATTGAATGTAAATGTGCACGGACTGCTGAAAATCCATTAGAATTTTAGACATCTGTATGTAATTATGTGGCTAATTCATATAAGTTTAGTCGTACAAAAATTTACGATTTTAAAAAGGAGGCGTGGCACCCAACCCCGCCCCTAAACCCAATCGTCATTGGGGGTGGGGTGGGGGGGGGGGGTGAGAAAATCCTGCTAAATTGTTTGTATGTAATCGTACAAATTCAGATGAATTAGCCATTAAATTAAAAAAGTACAAGTTGCCTTGAGATTGTGTTGGTTATTTCCCACCTTTATCAACTCATTAATGCATTCAAAATCTGTATACAGTTTTAACATTTTTACATTCAGTCTGTTCTGAAACCAAGGAAACTAATAAGTTTAATGTTTTTTAAAATATATATTAACCTCAAGACTTGATTTTTATATGCATATATATATATATATATATATATATATATATATATATATATATATATATATATATATATATATATATATATATATATATATATATATATATATATATATATATATATATATAATATTTATTTCTACCAAAAGAACACTTGAATATTGCTCTAAAATGGTTGAACAAAAAATACACAAAATACGTGTTTTATCTGCATAAACCAATTTTTCATTCTGCAGTAGTTCATTCACAAAAATGAGATATAGCAACACAATCTCACGGCTAATTTGAAAGTTCTCATTCATATAATGTAGTACGATATGCTTATCCCCCAATGACGGTTGGGCTTAGTGGTGGGTTTTTTGTGCAATGCCTCCTTTTTAAAATCGTAATTTTTTTTACAACTGAACTTGTACAAAATTGTACAAATAAGCCACTAAACAAAGTAGTTACGTTTCCTTGTGAGATCAGGCTGGATATAGTGAAAAGGCTAAATATATTTAACATATTTTTAAAAACAATTTCATAACTTTCATAGTTTCAATTTATCACATACCTGCCAATGCTCTCATTTTTCCTGGCAGTCTCCCGTATTTCAGACCCATCTCCTGCAACCCTCCCGTTGTTATTCCTTTCGGAAAACTCTATAATTTCACCCAGGCCCCGCGGTCCTCAGCTTTTTGGTACAGTTGTACAGTCTGTAACACTCTGCGTCTTCAACATTGGTATAGTAACTGATCGCAGCGGTCGCCCAAAACCCAGTCCATAGTACAGTTACTAACACCACAGTACAGTTAACAACCTGGTACTCAAATGTGTTATTCAGACAAACACACAACAAATGTTGGCAGGTATGTTTTATTGTGTCTTTATTCAAAACAAGTTTAAGATTTTTTTTTTTTGTTGTTTTCAAAATGGTTTCTTAAGTTTTTTTTTTCACAACATGGGACCGTGTACATATATCAACATAAAAGTGTCTATAAGAACGTTAATGTACCCAAATTAGGCCATAGACTAGTTTTCATTGTTGGTCCCAATTCGCCAGATGTTAAAGGCCATACCAATCATATACAAATTCAAACTAAAAACATTACTCAAATAAACAATAGAAAACAACCACGACAACAACAACATCAAAAAGCCTAGCCTTCACAGTGTTGATTATTAAGAAGCTATTTCTTAAAATTATACTTAAATGACTTAAAAGATACACATTCTTTAACAGATTGCAGTATCAAATTCCACTGATGTGATGCTTTAAAAGAAAAACAAGCTGACCAAAAGAAGTGGAATAATACAATCAGCTCTAGCTGCACCCCGAATAGGCATACTCAAGGTATACTGCTGTTTGGAAAATCAAGGTTTTAAAACTGCCAATTTTTCTGCTATACCGTTCCTAATCTATATGTAAGATTTTTTTATTTACTTTTTTTAGGACAACAGTATCTCCAACAGAAAAGATATCCAAAGATGCAGTTTTAAATTGTAAAGAAATCTGTTTTTGAAACAAAAGAAGACAGCAGAAGTAAATAATTAATTTTAATTATTTAGTCTGACACGTTTACTGTTCCAAAATATTTTAAATGTTTCTCAAAACAAAATATATTTTGTTCAAAGGGGAAAAAGTTTTTGTTTTTAACTCGAACATTAAAAAATTATATATTTTAGAGCAATAATCACAATACCGTTGTATAGTGAAACAGTGATATTTTTATCCAAGGTTATCATACCGTCAGAGACTTATACCGGCCCATGCCTAACCCCCAAGTCACTCTGTTTTCTACAGATTTAAACTGCAATCATAGAAGGGGAAGAGCTACACCATGCTTTATCTTGTTCTTATCACATAGCCATATGTAGTACAGTTTTTAATACCTTTCTTTTCTTATAGCTTAACATTATGGTTAACACACACACACACTGAAATGTACTGTATATACTGCATTCATTTTAATGTATCCCTTTTTAACTTTATTTTATTTTTGCATGTCAGTTGCTTGGATGAAATAACACCTTAGTTTCACAGCCCCACCAACACTAGAATATCAAGTGACACATTGACTTTTCAGTTATATAATCAAAACATAGTGCATTTGCTCAATATATAAAAGCTACAGCTTTTTAGGAATGTTTCATGGGAGAAAGAGCAGACGTTGATTTTATGTACTACACCACAAGCATATATTGCCACAAGCATCTATTGCCTGCACTGCAGTGACCGTTAATGTAATGCTTGATTTCAACACGGGGCCACTTAATGTGTCCACTCTATTGATTCATACACAGTGATTCTATGTTGTGTGTTTTATATTTTATGCTTTAAGTACATCCCCAGCAGACATTATTCAATTGACCGTCAACTCTTCATCTAAAAAATAATGGGCAAATCTCCCATGTAGGCTTTATTGAAAGTAGCAGGTGCCAGAACAGTGAGAGTTGCAAAAATACTTAGGACTTATTCACAGACCCCATGACTCACGTAGTGCTTCTTCTGCAACTTTAACACTGCCTGAGTCATTATATACGTGTGTTCCGCACCATAAAACTCAACTTTATAGAGAGCTACTGAAAACCTGTGGTCCAGATCAGCTCTCACACGTCTAAATCATGCACGGACACTTTGTGCTTCATTTTCTGAGCTGCCACTAGGTGTCAGCCCTTGCATTAATGAAGTCTAAAAAGATCCTGAGTGAAAAGCTAATGACCATCTTGCATATCAAGTGATCCAGCATGTGACTGATGGTAATCAGTGATATGCCAGTCTAGAAAGAGCTGTTACCATGTGAATGTGCCGTTTTGTTTAGGAGTTCACGTTTTTAGGGTAAACTGGACACCATCGGGCATCAGGAAGCTCAGTTTAGATGCTTATCTTGAGAGAAGCTGTTGAAATGGATGGTTTACCCCAAAAAAGAACTGAAGTCATTGTTTAATATGCATTTTATTATAATTATTTCCTCTTCTGTGTAACACAAAACCTTGTTTTTCTTTTCATTATTATCATTGCTTCTTTTTTCTGTACAGCAGTTTATGATAAGTGTGTCTGTCAGTTTGGTTTGTTTCTGACAGTTATTTTATACCTTCAAAATAGGACAATAAATGATATCATATGATGTATTGTTATAGATTTGTTACATGGGGATGAACTCTGTACATTTTTACTCTGTATTCATTTATCAGTCACACTTTACAATAAGGTTTCATTAGTTAATCTATTTACTAACATGAACTAATAATGAACGATACTTGTACAGCATTTATTCATCATAGTTCAGCTTTAATTATTGCGTTATAAACATCCAAATTCATGCTTCTTGACAATAGTTAATGCACCATGAGTTAACATGAACTAACAATTAACAACTTTTTATCACCATTTGACTTTGCTAAAGTTATGCTAACATGAACAAATATTGTAAAAAATTCATTCATTTTCTTTTCGGCTTAGTCCCTTTATTAATCAGGGGTTGCCACAGCAGAATGAACCGCCAACTTATCCAGCATACGTTTTACGCAGCGGATGCCCTTCCAGCTGCAACCCATCACTGGGAAACACCCATACACTCTCATTCATACACATACACTACGGACAATTTAGCTTACCCAATTCACCTATAGTGCATGTCTTTGGTCTTGTGGGAGAAACTGGAGCACCCAGAGGAAACCCACGCGAACACTATGAGAACATGCAAACTGACACAAACGATGCTCAAACCAGCGACCTTCGCACTATGAGGTGACAGCACTACCCACTGTGCCACTGCGCCACCTAGTGTGAAAAAATGTAGTGTTAATTGTTTGTTCGTGTTAGTACTGTAAATGCAGTATCTAATACACCTTATTGTAAAGTGTTACCAATTAATCTAACAGCCTATTACACAGAAGAAATAAGTGCCACAAAAGTAGTCTATACTCAATATGAGGACAGTTCATTTTTATGTATTCTATCTGTTCTGAATGGAACTTCACCAATATTTCACAAGTTTATTTTGAGGAAAAGCTATCATCAAATACACAAGGAAAATCAAGTCCTCACTATACTCAAATAATTCTGATGATAATATTGTTGGCCATATTGACCAGCCTTGCTTCAGAAGACTTTTCCTTTTTAGACAAATCTGGCTTGACTGATGTGACCTTTAAATCAACACTCATTGTACAAGCATTTTACAGATTCTTAAAAATATCTAGAGAAAAACTCAATAGTGTAATAGTTTAGAACAAGATGAATAATTATAAATAATTATTGAGTTGGTTCAATTATTTTAACTTCATTAACACATTAATCTCAATCCCTCAAATTTCCAGGTCCTTTAATTAAGCTAGATCTTTATTTAGAAGCTTTGTCTTGCATGCGTCAGAATGACTCTGTGATGATATTCAATCATGACAGAAAGTAGCAGTAATAAAAAAAATCTTTTTTTTACACAATGACATTTGATTACAAATGACAAACGTTGTTCTCAAATCAACAGAGATTGTTGCGGCAGAAGTATTCCAATAGGAGGCACAGACCCATTTATGGCCGTTGGACATTTGTCAGTTTTTTTTTTTTTTTTTGTTTTTTTACAGTGACGAGTCACTTGGTTAAAGCCATAATGTTCCTTGCAAAATGAAAATGAACTGAAATTTCAATCAGTTTTTTGATTGAATACTATTACTTGTTCCTCTTTGAAGATCAGCATAAGGACATGATTGTATCATGTCTTGGCTGACTGATTTTTAAGGCCTGGCAGCATATTTGAAATTCTCTCTGGTCTTTTATTCTGACTTTTGGTTTCAGTTTTCATTTTTAGCAGCACCTTTATTGTTTTGGTCAGTATAAAGCAGTGCATTTATAAAACATGTTGCTTAGTCACTTTTATGAAAGTTATAAAATTTTCATGCACATCCTGTTAGACCAGTCGTTTCATTAGAAAGCGTTAGAAATCCTCCCTGACATTGTTCGAACCCGATCAGAATCATCTAAGGCTAAATTACCACTTCTCTTACATTTCTCCACGCATGAGACTCGGTGCTTCCTTTTCATCTCTCACTTTGCTTCAAATTCAAAGCCTAGTGGATTGTCACCTAAAAATATTGCAAAGAACAATGATTTTAGATCAAGTGGTAAGCAATTAGTTTAAAAAAATCACAAAATATTCTAAATCATACATAAATGAATACAACTGAGAAAGTGATGCATTGTAATGCAGATTTTAATGATCCTGCATCCAAAATGAGATCATTTAATTTTTAATATAATTAGATATATCATGCATATTAATGTACTGTTTTATTGTGAATTAAGCACACTTTTATTACTTTTTGAATTAGTATATTTTATCATTTGTTGTACATTTAATAATGAATTTATTCATTCATTTTTCCTTTGGCTTAGTCCCTAATTTATCAGGGGTTGCCACAGCGGAATGAACTGGAGTGAATTCCAGCATATGTTTTACGCAGTGAATGCCCTTCCAGCTGCAACCCAGTCCTGGGAAGTACCCATACACTCTCGCTTTCACACACACTCACACACTATGCCCAGTTTAGTTCATCCAGTTCATCTATAGCACATGTCTTTGGACTGTGGGGGAAATCGGAGCACCAGAGGAAACCCATGCAAACACTGGGAGAACATGCAGACTCTACACAGAAACGGCAACTGGCTCAGGCAGGACTCGAACCAACGACCTTGTTGTGAGGCAACAGTGCTAACCACTGAGCCACCGTGCCGCCAAAATGAATTTATATGTTATGTTATTAAATTATTATTATATATTTTTTTCTTATATTTGCTGAACATTTCCAATCAAATGCATAAATCTTAGGATATTCACATTTTAGCATAAAATATGTAAGAAAAATAACAAAAAGAAAGAAGGAGAGAAAAAAACAAAGAACGAGAGCAGGTATCCATAACAGTTACCATAGAGAAGAGGAGTTTAGTTTTTGGAGTATATATTCACAGTTCTGGTTGTTTTACGACTTAAGTGCTTTTAGAGTTTCAAAATACATTTTTAAATCAGCCTTAAAATAGAAGATGTTCGGCTTCCTCTTCGACCATTTACACTTGTTTATATAAAACTTGCCTAATAATAGCGAAAGATTTAACATAAACAGGAGATTATTATCTATATATTTTTTATCTATGTAAAATATGACATCTTTTTTCTTTATAATAATTCTATGACCACTCAGTTTTTTAAATAGACATTCAACATCAAACCAGAAATATTTAACATACATACAATCCAAAAACAAATGCATAACAGTCTCAACATCCATTCCGCAAAAAACACAAGATTCAGAAAGATCAACTTTATATCTCTTGAGAAACTGGTTGGTTGGATTTATTTTATGTAAAACTTTAAAGTAGATTTCACTGACTTAAAAGTTCCAGTTGATATTCTCAAATTCGTTATTCCAAAAGTACTAAAAGTTGCAGGATAATGAATCAAACTTCCAAGAATGTATTGTTACGTTTTCTATATTTAATATCAACACCATCTAATAAAATCTCATTTTTAACTGTTAGTTTATTTGGTTCAATGTAACCCTGCAAAAGCCTCGCCAGGCCTGCTGCTATTGCATCAGTTACTACACCCTTAGAAAAAAAAGGTACACGGTGGTACAAATAATGTTCTTAAGGAACAGTTTTGTACCTTTGTAAAAGTTGCAACTTAGATGGGACAGAAAAGGCCTCTTATGATACTGCATCTTTTATGGTACAACTGAAATGAAGGTACACATTGGTTCTCATATAAAAGGGTACGTAAGTGTTGGACAGCTCCTTCTTTATTATAATATCTATGAAAATAAATATTACTGGAAAGGCAAAGTGATTGCATGAATTATTTCCATATTAAAACATGAATCATCATTTAAAGCTATATGTTTAAAGATACTCATGAACATTAATTATTAAGTTCTATAATACAAAACAACTGGTAAAACAAATCTATAAGTATTGTAAACTAAGCATTTAAGGCATTTTTAATAAACATTTGGTAAGCATTTTCTGATAAATACATTTTCATTATTGATATCTGGACCTTTTGGCGTTTGCTTTCCACTACACGCACGTGAGCTGGCAAAAGTCCTGCATATGCAAAGTGTTCATGCAGACATTTTAGTGTTGTAAAACTGATCAAACATTATGCAAATCTCGTTACAATACTTTTGCATTATTCTATTTCTATTTTAAAATTAGTCAATTAAATTATCTTTTAAGTGACTACAAAAGGTATTGGAGATTGAAAAAAACTTGACTTTTTTATATTGTACATGGTAGACTGTATTTCTGCTACATTTTTGTGAAAAGTGTTGTGAAATGTTTAATACCAGCAAAAAATAGATGTTTTGATTTATGTTAAAGTATTTTTTATACTTTATTATAAATGGAAAAGGTGCATTTACACACACAAAAAATATGAAGGTACAATATTGTATCTGCAGGTTTGAAAAATCAAAGGTTAATTTTTGTTTGCCATGATTGTACAAATCATGTCCTTAAAGGTACAAACTGCAACGGTACAATTAGTTTCTGTGTCTTAAGCATTTTGTTCCATGAAAAGGTGCTGCCCCAGTGACAAGGGTTTGTACCTTCTTTGGTACAACATTGTACCAGTTTTTCTGAGAGTGTAAGCTATAATATGTTATGTTATTAAGTAAACATGAATGCACAGCTTTTTTGTGTATTGAGGAAAAACACTTGCATCTTATATTTCGTCAAAAAAAGTGAAAATTTGCTGTGAACTTAATCCCTTTGCTTGGGATTAGTATTATCTGCTGACATTGTATGATATAGAAATCCCCTCCCACCATGTGACTTTGCAACTATGCATATTTCATAGTGTAACTGGAAGTTTACACTCCAGACTCTTGTTATCATGCTTAATACCATTGCTGGGCCCTAAATAAGAGCTATATTGATTTAAAATAAGACACATCAAACATTAACATAAGACTTAAAAATAAAATGCTTTGCTTTTAAAACGCTGTGTCTTATTTTCAGTACAGTATGAATGAAAGAATCGAAGGCTCTCCACTAAGTAGTGTGCCTAACACTAGCCTTTATTTGATTTTAATTACAACATAGTCTTACGCTTTATTGCTTAATTAAAGTAGGTTAACAGAATCAATTCAGTCTGGAATTCCTCTGCCTTAATCTAGTGGGCAATATCTGTAGTCATTCTTTATACCAGAATTGTCAATTTTGCATTGTTTCCAGTCGTAATTGGCGAACGCAGAGTCGTAATGATCAGCTCGAGGTGTAGGATTTAGAATCATCTACGATCCAATTATGAGCTACGTGAGGGGTATCACAATGATTTCAATCAATGCAAATGCAGACCTGCTGTTTCTTTAGAGAGTAATCCACAGTGCATTGCATTCTAGCCCATTTCATTAAAGGGATAGTTCCCCCAAAAATGAAAACTCTGCCATTTACTCACCTATTACTTGTTTAAATACAGTTTGAGTTTCTTTTTTTCTGTTCAGCGCAAAAGAAGATATTCTAAAGAAAGCTGGAAACATATAACCATTCACTTCCATTGTATTTGTTTTTCCTACTGTGCAAGTCAATGGTTACAGGTTTTCAGCTTTCTTCAAAATATATTTATTTGTCTTCAACAGAATAAAAACTCAATCTGGTTTGGAACCACTTGGTAGAATAGTGTTATACACTGCGTGACAAAAGTCGTCGATCACAGTTGTCAGAGCAACAAATAATAACTAGTTGATCATTTGGAAGTATGGCAGAAGGTAGATTTTTCAGATGAATCATGTGTTGAACTGCATCCTAATCATCACAAACACTGCAGAAGACCTATTGGAACCCACATAACTCAAGATTCTCACAGAAATCAGTCAAGTTTTGGAGGGAAAAATCATGGTTTGGGGTTACATTCAGTAATGGGACGTGCGTGAGATCTATAAAGCAGATGGCAACATCAACAGCCTGAGGTATCAAGATATTTGTGCTGCCCATTACATCACAAACCACTGGAGAGGGCAAATTCTTCAGCAGGATAGCACTTCTCAAACTTCAACCTCCTCAAAGTTCCTGAAAGAAAAGAAGGTCAAGTTGCTTAAGGATTGGCCAGCCCAGTCACCAGGCATGAACATTATTAAGCATTTGCCATTCCAGATGACTTTATTAATAAGTAATTTGAGTCATTGCAGAGATGTATGGATGCAGTCGTTCTATTCTATACTGTACATTATTTCTGTTAAGTGACTTGTCTAAGCAAAGTCAGACATTACAGTCCTAATTAAATAATTAAAAATCAAGGCATGATCATATTTTATTTTGGTAAAATGAGCGTAATCTAGAGGCCTTTGCCTTTCATATAAGCCACTTCTGATACTAAATGATCAACTAGAAGTCAAGTTATTATTTGTTGTTCCTAAAACGTGGATAGGCGACAAGACTTCAGGTAGTGTATATTTTTTCTGACTTATACTTGCATTATTCCAAATGTTTCGAAGAATGTTCCAATTTAACAAGTGTACAGGTGGTGTCCTGTGCCGATGACATCATAACAGAATAATGAAATGTGTCTAGTATGGTAAAACAGCTCTGCTTCCCCACGTGATCCCGACTGGAGTAACTGAAAGTGGTAGACTGTGCCATAATAGAAACTCTGCTGCTCTCTTGTCACAAGAACTGGCTTAGAACCACTTAATTCATTTTTGGGGGAACTATCCATTTAAAGCTATGAATATAGTGTCACAGGCTGAAGTCCAGTCAAGAAACTTATGAACACATTTCTGTAGAATGAGACGACATGTTGAAACAAAAGAGAAAGGCACAGTCGAGGGAGCTTTCACACAATATTTGATTGGGAATTGAGGATGGCATTGCATGATCGATGGCTTCATTTAAACCAAAATCCTTTGTCGACTGTAAGGTTCAAGAGTCCACAAAGGGCTGTTTGAATGTTGCGTATGATATGTGGTGACAACTAAATGCACTTGTGAGCTGGTTTTAAATCTAGGGCAAGTATATCATCAATCACCCACTTAGTACATCTTCAGATGGGTTTATTTTACCCTCCCTCAAACATTCGTTGACAAGCCACAGTCAAGAACTTCACATCTTCGTGAACACAAGAATAGACCTTAAGACTTTTTGTTCAGTTAGTGACAATTGCTAGGAAGAAACTAGGGAGAAAATCTTGACACAGGAAGCCTCTTGATCTTTATGACTGTGATTACCATGGAAGAAAAGATGATTTTGGTCGGGTTTTGTGAGTGTCTCTGCTGTAGAAAATAGAGAATTGTTTCAGTCAATCTCTATCTTCACCAATGCTGAAGATCTATTCTGGGGACAAGCACTGCGGCGTTTACTCAGGCAGTTAGGCTATCACAAGTCTCCCCGCTGGGACTCAGTCATCCTGTCTCACAGATAAAGCTCTGTTGTTTCCCCTGCTATCAGACTTCACCTTTGTTAGACATGTAGGGAAGCAGTGATTTGTGGTTGGAAACCAGCAAAACCCACGTTTGGGGGAAAGTAAATCTTTTAATATGAAAGGCGCAATATGTAAGATTATTTTTTCTTCATTACAATATACACTGTATAAATGTTTACTTAAAAGTTTGGCTTAAGTTAATTTAATTAAACAAAAAAAAATTCTAGTCAGCAATCAAACTGACTAAAATATTAAGTTCAACTTTGTATAAATTATACTTAAACAATTTATTTGAAATCTGATTAACTTATTGGAAAAAGTGAAAGGAAAAAATATTTCTTGTCATTATTTTTTACAGTGTACATAAACCACTACAACAGTGTTATATATGTTTTACAGACTTATGTACTTATATCAACCCGAATGTTTAAGAGTATTCAAATTTAACACGTGAGACAGAAGTATCGATGACGTATTGTAACAGAATAATAAAATACATTTAGTATTTAGTGTTATAATAAAAACTCTGCTGCTTTAATGTAGTGACACACTCATCAGAATCAGAATCAGAATCAGAATCGGTTTTATTGCCAAGTGTGCTTCACACACACAAGGAATTTGTTTTGGCTACAGAAGCTTCCAGTGTACATAAAGTGACAAGTGACAACACAAAATAATCTGAAAAAATAAAATAATAATAATAAAAAATGATGAACATTAAACAGATGCGGTTAGTGAAGAAACCTGGATGTTGAGTTGTGTGTACAGATTGTTATAAATATACAGGTTATAAGGTGCTGTGTACAAGTGCGAATGTAGAAAGTATTGCATTGTATATTGATATAAGGTGCTGTGTACAAGTGCGTATGAGAAAGTATTGCACATATTTATTGCACAGTAGGGGAATATTTAACTGTTCATAAGGTAGACAGCCTGAGGAAAGAAACTTTTCCTGTGTCTGGCTGTTTTTGTGCTCGGTGCTCTGAAGCGCCGACCAGACGGTAACAGTTCGAACAGGTAGTGTGCTGGGTGTGAGGCGTCCAGAGTGATTTTGCGAGCCCTTTTACTCACTCTGGAAGAGTACAGTTCTTGAAGTGTAGGAAGGGTAGTGCCAGTGATTCGTTCAGCAGTCCGGACTATTCGCTGTAGTCTACGGAGGTCAGTTTTGGCAGCTGAGCCGAACCAGATGGTGATTGAAGTGCAGAGGATGGATTGGATGACAGCTGAGTAGAACTGTACGAGCAGCTCCTGTGGCAGGTTGAACTTCCTCAGCTGACGAAGGAAGTACAGTCTCTGCTGGGCTTTCTTCACAATAGAGTCTATATGAGTGTCCCACTTCAGATCCTGAGAGATGGTGGTGCCCAGGAACCTGAATGACTCTACTGCAGCCACAGTGCTGTTCATGATGGTGATGGTCATTTTCTCCCATCAGCAATTGCTTATTTTGCTTGTTGATGGCTTTCAGCTTTATTCTGCTTAAAACTACCATTTTTTCAAACTTTAGCTCATCCATTAACAGGATTTCTGCAGGAGTCCGATAGGATAACATGAAGACTTTATCTCCTATGCTTCCATACGCAGACACTGCGTCATTAAACTACGACTTTGTTTGTTGTGGATGTGTGGAAAATTATATACTGTGCCTTTAATAGTTAATAATTGCATATTGGTCTCATTTGAAAACCTGGTCCCTGTTTAGCTACACTTGATACTAATGGCCCGTTTTCACTGAGTGGTACAGAACGGGTCGGTACAGGTCACCATTATCAGGCTTGCATTTCCACTGCCAAAAGGGTACCAATGGTACCATTGGGGGCCATGGCGTACAGCTGAAAGTTGCAGTCGACAACATTCTCACTCGAGGAAATGTCAAAGTAAAGCTGTACGAGTCGTTTACATATCATATGAGAAGCACTTCTCACAAAACAGATGATTTATACACAAATACTTATGTATAAATGTTCATTACTAATCTTTCTATGAACATGATTTGATTATAACTGCAGATCAATGACAGTGCAAAATAGCCTACTGTAACATCTGCAATTATATAAAATAAATAAACACAACATATATGAACACATACAGACACTTACAGTCTCCTATATGTTGCCAATTACAGAAAAACTACACACAGCATACATTCAGTCCTTATTTGAGTTCAAAAACAACATGCAATATGTATCCCACAGTTATTGCAAACTGTGCAAATCTGTATTTTTACTCTTCACCAGCACATGTAACCTCCTGTTAGAAAGTAATTCTGTCATTCTGAGTTCAAAATAGTTCAAAAGGTGATAATTATAGTTAAACATTGCAGTTTGTTCATGTTTTAGATTGCTGAAAGAATGATTTGGTCCTTTGTTTTTTCCGCTTCACTTTCGTGTTTGTCCATTAATGAGTGATGCTAAATACAGGTGTCAGCTGGGTCTAAAACGGTTTAGGGTTATGACTTTGACCACTTCATTTCCGATGGATCATTTTCATGGTGTAGTTGTCATGTGGTTGAATATTTTTGAACTGCCTCTAAAGACCTCTTTGTCTGCTTCTCAACAAGTTCAAAAGAGCACCAAAACGGGTTCAACCATTTTTTTTTTTATCACTTTAACCATGCATAACTTCACTAACATAGTAAAAGCAAACAGAAGTCTGAACAGTATTAAGTATAGTGCAAATTAGTACAAGCTTGATAATAAAAATACTGTGATTTAAGTAAAGGTATGATGGAATATATTAATGTCTACATTCATAATATTTTACAATTTGATATCTTAGCAACTACATAACACCAGTGTAAAATGTGTTTGTGGTCCTAGTAAATATTTGTTTAACCCTTTTTTTAAATTTAAATCTACAGGTTGATTCATGGAGGTCAACTTCTAAATGGTTTAGCTGGTCCTACCGTTATGAGTGCCGCCCCCCTCCTCTCTACTACTTGGTTTGCTCCTGATCAGAGAGCTACAGCCACCGCTATTGCATCACTAATCAGTTACCTGGGATCAGCCTGTGCCTTTTTGATTGGTCCATTGGCCGTCCCTGCACCCAATGACACTGAGAAATTGGGAACCGTCATCTACTGGAACCAAAACCACATAGGAAACAGAATACAGTTTGTTCTTTACACAGGTAAGATGTTGTCTGCTGACAATCCAACAACAGCATTCATTCTGAATCAATATTGAATTATTTCAAGCATTTGCCATACAGAAAAGCAATCACAAAAAAGCCATCCATGCTAGCTCTCCAAATACCGCAATCAAACGTCTTAACGTGGTTTGGGTTCACCCCACTGTAAAGATTTCCTCGCATTGTTCTGCTTAACTGATTCAGAAAATTAAAACATTTTCAGAGAGAGAGAGGGAAATCTTGCCAGTAATAGATTGATACTCTGTTTAAGTTGAAAGATGTTGCCATTACTTTCATACACACACACACGCACACACACAAAGACATTGATTTGCTGCTTGTTCAGAGGTCATTGAAACACTTTCTGCAACATCAAGATGCATCCACAGACACCTGATTTTTCAAGTGTTATAAAACCATTAGAGAAGAATGCTATAATAGTATATACAGTACCGTGTGGATGTACAATGTCAACTGGTAGGTTTTGCTATACTCTTCAGCTTTGTACTTTACTGAAGGAGTTCTCATGTATGCTTTTTTGCACAATGAACATTGTCAATTCTAGACACTGCCTTTATACAGTTTAAGGTCATTGGTTAAAAAAAGAAACTGTATAGGCTTTCAAATGTAATTCAGTTGATGCTGATTGCTCTCATAATTGTATTTTCACTCCAAGAGGTATTGCAATGGCCTTTTTTTCATTTGCTTTCTGAAATGTTTAGAGTGCAAATGCTGCTAATCTGGTGCTTGTTATTTCGAGACTTTCTGAACGTATACATTCATTATCAGCAGCACAATAAAAACTGCTAAAATCTACTTCCTTCAGTCATATTATGATTTGGAGAAGTGATTTCTACTTTACATTTAAAACGAGTTAGATACTCTGTGACAAACAGATCTGACAGTTTGACAAAATCAGCCCCCCTTTGATCTGTTTTCTGATCTGTAAACCAGTCTGGTATGAAACAGTTGGTAATGCGCTCATTTGTTTGTTTCATATTTACTTTGTATTCGTAGAGATAAAGGAGACTTTTATTAGTTTGGTCTTCTGATGAAACTTGTTTGGTGAACTTTTTTCATCTTTACATATTCAATAATTCAATATACTATGATAATCAACATGCATGATATTGATATTGTATTGAAATAAATAACACGCATAGTTATTTATTATTTAAACTTTTTAAGAATATTCACATAGTATTTGCATTGGTGTTCGTAATGGCCTACTACTTTAAGAAATATTAATTGAATATCCTTTAACTCTGTGGTCCTCAACCCCCGATCCTTGGACCGATACCGGTCAGTGGATCAATTGGTGCCGTGTCCCACATGAAATCATTAATTACTTCCGTTTTATTTATTATCTGAGTCTGAATGAACAATTTTATTTAGAAAAATGACCGTATTTCCTCGGTTACATCTTGGTCACTTGAGCACCAAAATTTAATCCACAAGCTAGCAAAATTAGTAAGAAACAGACATCTTTGGAAAGTTTCTTTTGTGAAGAGGAAAAGGTCCAGCGAAGGACTCACGAACTGCCAAGGAATGTAACCATGACCCATTTGTCAGTAAATCAGGTGAATCCAGCATGTCTGTGCAAAAAGAAGGTCGACTGCTGGAGATCACAAATGACGACGGGTGTTCACATATTGCGTCTTTTCCACGCACTAGTTTGTTGTTTCCAATGGCGGCCAGAGGCTTATGCAGATAGATTAGGAGCAATGCATATTTGTATGGATATATCCGATGTGATGCATATTTTGTATGGAATATATACATTTCGGATTCCATTTTGTATGGAACACACACCTAATCACCCACCCCCCTGGTTAAATTGTCAAGCCTTGACCGGTCCATTGTGACAAAAAGGTTGGGGACCACTGCTTTAACACTGTATAATAACCCAATAAACAGTTTATGTACAATAGTCCTATAAACAGTTAAAGGATTAAACAGGATTCAAAGTTATAGTAGCTTTTCTTTCTGCTTAGGTCAGTGTTGTGATAATATTGTAAGCTATGATTAAATGGTTCAGTAATTAATAACATTTTACTTTTATTTTTGTTCAATTTAATGTGTTCTTGCTGAATAATAGTATTCATTTCTTTCACAAGGTCTTCCTTAGCCCAAACTCTTAAACAGTGGTTTATAACTTGGATTACTTGAGATGAAATGATTCATTAGTGAAATAAGATTTTTTGTCACACCACCCAACCATATGCAATCCTGCTCATTTAATCCATATTTTACAACAGAAATGGCAGATTAATGGAAACTATGCTATAGAAATTAAGTAGCTGAATTAAAGTGCTACCTGTCCCTGCAAAAAACTGCACTTATTTTATCATGTGGATGGCACTCAGGAGGACACAAAATTTAATAACTGTGCTGGCAATGTCAGTGTATCCAGTTTGAAATACAGTGTGCCAACAGGTATTTTTCCGTGCTTGGCTACAGCAATAATGAACTTGGTCACACTGTCACAAATTCCAGCACTGGATGAGCTCGATGGAAAGCAAGAGGGTTAATGAGCTGATCAGTTGTTTCATTGTGCATTTCCTCCCTCTACAGGATTGCAATAAATCTGCTCGACTCGTGGTTAACTCTAGATTAATGTGAGCCATCTAATGACCGTTAATGATGTTGGTTTGGATACTTCTCTCTCGCTCTCATTAATTTGAATTTAGTATCTGAAAATTGCACTGAAATGCCAGGGCCGTTAAGCTCTTTTTCTAATTAACAGAGATAGATTAAGTCTGAATCCGTAAAATCTTTGTGAGATTTGATGTTGACACCAGAGCCGCATGATAAATGTTGTGTGTGTGTGTTTTTGTGATCTTGCAGAGTTTGGGATGATTGCAGCACTTTTCGTGGCTGTGCTGTTCTACTTTCCGTCCAGGCCGCCGATCCCTCCTAGCGTGGCAGCGGCTAGTCAGCGTCTCAGCTACAGGAGCAGCATCTGCAGACTGCTGAGGTATAATAATGTCCTTACTTTGCAGTCTGCTTGGACTGTTTTAAAAAGAGAATAGCTAAAGGCAGGAGGGTTAGGAAGTGTGAATAGTTCACACAAAACTGAAAGTAATTGTTGATCACTGCTGACAAGCTCCGGAAAGAAACACAACAGTAAGCCGTCTGACTTGAGTACTGTATTTTAAGTTTTCTTAGCATATGTGAGCTAGACGCTGTATTTTAGGTCTTCTAAACATACACAGAGAAAGATCTCTGCACAGATACTGATGGAGTTTATTGATTCTGGAGTGTAACACACCATTCTAGGTTTAAATTCAGAAGCACATATGAGATCTAAAATCTACAGTACAGTACATCAAGAGCAAGAGCACCTATTTTACCCCTTTTACAAGATGTAAGATAAGCCTTCGGTGTCTCCAGAATGCGTCTGTAAAGTTTCAGCTCAAAATACCCATCAGATAATTTATTATAGCCTCCAGTATCTGTCAATTTCGGTGTCTGAATACAGTGTAGCTGTTTTTGTAGCCTGTGGCTTTAAATGAAAATGAGCTGCTTCTCATTTTCCCACTTGCCTGTCTGCTTTTCCTGCATTACATCAGATAAACAGCAGTCAGTGATGGAGACAGACACGGATGAAGCTGAAATACAGTTTATTAGTCAAAAATACCAAGAAAGTTTTTTATTTCATGTATTTGTGGTGGAGTTTATTCAAGACTTTCTGAAATGATGAGTCACACACACATGACATTTGCAGTACACACACACATATTAGCGTTTACTGACACCTTGCGACTGTGGTGGTTATATAGCTTAAGAATTGCATAGCAATTTTACTGTGTTCATTACAAACATGCTCTGTTTTAAAAACATTTTAAACATAAAACTCACAGACAGTTGGAACAGATATTTTAATCCCAGTTTAATTGCAAAAAAGAAATGTGTATACATGTTATTATACAAACATGGCACCTGAAAACCGCACTCCTATATCACATTGTGGTGGGCCTCAATATCACTGGAGTTTGGGTCCAATTTCAGTCAAGAAATTTTGAAAAAAAAAAAAATAGACTTGTTGGGCATATATCACTCCAATATGACAGTGGAAACACTATACTTTAAAAATTTTATTTATCCTTTATTTTACTAGGAATTTCCCTTTGAGATATGCAAAATGGCAGCACAAAAAGTTTCAGATACAAAAAATACACGTACATAAAATATCACTAATTAAAATTTACACAACAAATTCACATGATTCTTCCAGGTAAGACTACAAATGATTTTAAAAAATATTTAAAGATGCAATTGTTTCTAACATAATACTCAAACAAAGATGGCAATTTACCCAATAATGCTCTAGTGGTGAATGGCAGCATATGCATTTTCCTCCTTTGTGCAGGGAAAATCATCCAACTATTTTGTACAAAATATAATGATGGGTACATAAAGATGCATTCCTGGTATCATATTGCAGCATGATATATACAGTCCAGCTTTATTTAATAACGACAGGTTTGCATGCATATAAACTACATCTCCATAAATCTCTTAAAGGAAACGGCTTTGGATAGTTCTTTTTCTTGCTTTGAGAGGAAGACACTTCTTAATATGAAAAATAAAACCCAATTTAGGCCTGAACTTCTTTATGAGATTTTCAATATGAATATTAAAACCCAATCGTTCATCAAGCCATATGTCCAAATATTTATAACTGTTTACTCTACACACAGTTCTGTCCAAACAGCTTACAAAAGTTGACTTTAATCATAGGTGCTCTTTAAAATTATTTTATTGCTGTAATGGAAAAATTACAGCCATTGTCTGATTCTTAAGTATCAGTACTTCAGACATTTTTTTATTAGTTTCATGCATTTTTTTGTAAACACTTGTGGACAATCTAAATAAAAAGCATAATTTTGGTTTAAAAAAAATCTGAGAAACTTTCATCAACATTGGAGGCTGTTGATGAAAGTTTCTCAGACTTTACTCATTCAAACATGTTTTTGTAGGATCCTTAGTTAAGGTTAGAGAGTTTTGTCTCACTTCCTGTTGTTTGATGATTGCGTAAGCTTACATGGTTATAAACCATACTATTGCTTGTTTCTGCTTCTACTTTTCTTGAAAAATGCTATGCTATTTCAAGCGATCCCTACTTTTAAACACTGAAAACATGGAATGTCAGAAAAATCTTCCATTAGTGAGAAAGCTTTGTGTCATAAATCATGGAAAATTCTATCAGGGAAGAAAGATCTCAGTACAAGATCTACAGACTCTGAAAAGCCTGAATCACAGTAATTGAAAATACATTTATAGCTTGAACATCAGCGTTTCTTATTGGCATTCAAAAAGATGCTTTGCTAGATATATTTACAGTACATAGACGCAACAATAGACATCTGTTATTTTAGGGCTTTTGTAACCATCTCCCTTATCTCAGAATGCTCTCAGAGGTTTTTCTATTGCTTTTACAAAAGAGAATCTTAATGAACAGGGTCTTGTCATTTCGCCACTCACCATATGCCACGGTTGTCATTTAATACAGATCAAAGACATGATCCTCTCTCTGCAGATTAATTACCCATCCTTATGATGCCACATGCTGACCATCCTTAATAAATACAACATCTTGATCTGGACATTTAGTTACCCAGTGTAGCTCATTGTGACCACAGTGGGATATTTTTATGCCTCTTGATGTAATCTCGCCTTCGACGCTCTGGGCATTTGCAGTATTCACAGATCAGAGGAAGCCATTCCTGCTTTGAATGCATTCTCACATCAACACTAGAGGAATTGGCTGAAATCTGTGGACTGGAAAAGCCTGTTGAGCGTCCACTGTTGTGGAGAGTCTGTAGTTCGACCCCCCTCTGAGGAACGCCAGAACTTTCCCACTCACAGAACTGAAAGCAACGAGAAAAACAATCATGAATGGATGGAGTCACCCCATAGAGACTGTAATGCTGTCTGGAGTCCCACCGATAGGCAGAGTTCCAGTAGCCATCTTACATTTGTATCTGAATGAGGCGGTGGATTGGTACAGCTTTGTAAAACAGCTAGTCTATGGGGACAGTGCATTGGATACAGACCGGGGTCGTGTCATCTTGATTGCATTTTAGTTTCAGACTCTGAACTCCCAAGTCCTTGGCTCACCTGGCTTAGTAAAGCTTCAAAGTAGTTTGAGCTTGATTTGTTCTTTTACAGGAACTATTATCCAGAGTTTGATTACTGTGCTAACAGTGATGAAAGAGTGGTATTAGTATTGATGGACTTGCCGTTAAAAATGGTTGCCTCTTGCAAAATCCTCATTTTGGGTTATAAGATCCCAACAGGGCCTGCCAAGGACAAATGGCACTTAGCTGATGATCTTTCTGGCTTGATGGCTCCCCTGAATCTGTCAAAAAAGCAAAGAAAGGCTTTCTCATATCCCATAATCTAAATAAGCTCTTGGTGGGGAAAAAGTGCATAGATATCGATTTTCCTCCAGCCGTGAGGTTAATGAAACGGGTACAGTTTGGAGAAAGGGTTCTCCATCAACGCTTTCTTTTTTTTTTTTGCGTTTGCCCTCTTCAAGGGCTCACCACACACTTTGTTTTTAAATAGACTGGTTGTAAATGGTAGAACTTCCTTCACACCCAGTGATTCACACTTGGAGATAATTATGAGTAGCGAGATATGTACATTGAATTTTCTACACATAGCTGCAGGTGCATTTATTATAGATCTGGTTCATTTGTGAACTCTACATAATTCGCACCTTTTCATCCACCTGGTCACATTCATTAAAATGAAATGCACTTCTCGTAGCTGTTTCAGAAATAAATTGTCTTTGGCAAGCAGCTTACATTTTTAGCATCTCAGCAGATCCAACCACAGGAAAGTTCAAGAAGAGTTTGCTTTGGTATTAATACAAATGATTTCATTAAATTAGGGATGCACCGATATGGATTTTTTAGCTGATATTGATAACCAATAACTCTTAAGATTTGGAGGCCAATAACTGATATACTATAGCCGATAAATATGAATATTTCAAAATGTTATATTTTTATACAGTAAACAACTGATTTTATTTAAAAAACTTCATAAAAGTTTGAACTCATCTTATGAATTGAATAGCCTATTCAAAGCAAAAAAAAGCAATAAATTCAAAATTGCAAGGTGATTATATAGAAATATATTTATGATTTTACACAAATCAGCATGCAAAAAATATATTATTTCCTTTTCTTCACATAGCAAATTAACATGCAACTGGACTGTTGCATAAAAATAAGTTAATAGATTAAATAACAAACTGGGATTTAATTAACAAATAAGTGAAATTTAATATATTCCAAGTGAAATGAAAGAACTAAGAACTGAAACCAGCTCATATATTCTTGAATAAAACGTGTTACTATAATATACATATGTACAAACTTGTAATGTCCGAAAAAGCGTTTTGAGAGGTTGAGAGCCACCGTACAAATGAAAAGCTAAATACAGATAGTATGTTTTACTTTAGAAAATGCGGCATTAATTCATCCCGTTTGGCGTTTTAGATTCCTTTGAACACATGTAGGTGCTGCTTGTCAATCAGACAACACTTCTATGTTCGTTCTTGCTGTCAATTGCGGTAAAAATGATCGATGAAAGGTTTATGATAAACCACTGTGAGTTTGAGACTTTAACTGCAGGCTCTGTGTGATGCGAGTGCAAATGAATCGGTGTCAGAATTATTCTCGAAAGTCAGATTTTGATTGAGCACAGGTGACTTCATGACAAACACAGTGCATGTGGACAGAATGTGGTGGAGGGTTGAGAAACCCCAATGCTGGATTCAGTGACTGGCTCACCTCTCCCATATGAACAAATAATCATATTAGATTACAAACAACCCGACGAGTTGTTTTAGCACGTGTACATTGCTACCATTATGTTTACACATGCAATATTTTCCCTGAGGCAATTTAAACCAAAATACACAATGACACTCTATCAAACACACAGATGAAGTCAGAATTATTAGCCCCCGTTTATTTTTTTCCCCAATTTCTGTTTTAGGGAGAGAAGTTTTTTTTTAACACATTTCTAAACATAATAGTTTTAATAACTCATTTCTAATAACTGATTTATTTTATCTTTGCCATGATGACAGTAAATAATATTTATACAGCTTCTAAACTATTTATACATTTAAAACAAATCTATACAGCTTAAAGAGACGTTTAAAGGTCTAACTAGGTTAATTAGATTAACTAAGCAGGTTAGAGAAATTAGGTAAGTTAATGTATAACAATGGTTTGTTCTGTAGACTATTGAAGAAAAAAAAAGCTTAAAGGGGCTAATACTTTTGACCTTAAAATGTTTTAAAAAAAATTAAAAGCTGCTTTTATTCTTGTAGAAATTAAACAAAGACTTTCTCCAGAAGAAAAGTATTATCAGATATACTGTGAAAATTTTCTTGCTCTGTTAAACATCATTTGGGAAATATTTAAAAAAGAAAAAAGAATTCAAAGGGGGGCTAATAATTCTGACTTCAACTGTATGTACAATGATTATGAAAATGGTTACTTACTGCATTCTTAACGCACAGCAATACCACACAAAGAAAGGACTGAAGGAATAAACAATGTGAGGAAAGCTTTGATATAGTGCACTGGACAAGTCTGAACAAGTTTGACCCATGCATGCAGGCAGTTATGTACAATTACGTAATCTATCGACTTAAAGATATCGGCCTAATTTTGATATTGGATCGATAACGATAACATTAAAAATAGCGTTTATTGGCCCATAACTATATGGCCGCTGAAATATCATACATCCCTACATTAAATGTATTATTATTAATGTAGATTTAAGAATATTTAAATGAAATCGATATAGATATTTCATTCGAGAAATGCTAATTAAAAACTACAGTTTTGGTCAGGAATTTCTTCCCTTCAAAACCTTAGATCCCTAATACCCGGATTGGCCTATGGATTAAAACATGCTAATATACCTTGTTCGATTAAAAAAAAAAATGTTAATAAATGCCCTGGTGTTAAAAATGACTAGGACAGGCAAAATCTTCATCTTGGGGCCTTGCATCCCTCAGTCGACAAAGGACAAATGACACTCGTCTAATGATCCTTCTAACTTGATGGCCCCCCAAATTTAGGACAAGAGAAGGGCAGTGCAATCAAACTTTCTTTTCTTCAATCAAACCAAGTGCGAAAACATCCTTAACAAGCCAAATACTAAGAATTAGACTGCAGCAAGTAAATTCCACATAGCGCACCGCTTTGAAAGATAAACAAAGCGTCTGTGGAGGGCCCTCGTGATTGGTTTCAGATGCTCTCCTTTTTATTGGGGAAACGTTTCCTCTCGGGTAAGTCTGGGAGCCGCTGTTTGGGACACTTGAGGGAAAATAGGTAGAGGAGTGAGTGAGCAGGGCGGGTGATTGTAATTGGGTTGGGAGTGATTGGAGGTCTGCCAGAAGGCACACATAAAGGCTGATTCCACGAAGGGATTCTCGACCTGTTTCAGTCTTGACTACAGCAATCCTGCGACTGGATGGATGCTCATAAAAATGCTAATGCATGAAGAGAAAGCATCCCTCATTGCAAGGGATTTTTGTATCAGGGCAGGATTACCACAAAATTGACAGTAGACTAAACCATGCACTGTGCTTGTATTAATGCTGGCATTAATGCTTGTATCCACAGTTGTTGCTTGGCTTGAAGAAGGATTTGTTAACAAATAATACCTGTTAGTGAGTCTCACAGATAATGTGATTACAGGGGAAAAGTATTTCAGCTGTGCCCTACAGAAATTTGATTTGTTAAAAACATGCAGATGCTGATGTTATGCATAGCTTTGTCCGGTGGCTCAGTTAGATTTAATTAGATGTTTAAAACAATTGCTTCTTGGCTAAACTCTTCATCTTAATGTCTGTATTTTTTTGTTAGCATTCTCAGTGACACCTTTTTCCAGTTGCTGCAGGAGCTGAATAAATAAAACTGATCCCCTAATAGTTTTGTCAAAACATTGTCATGCCTTATTCATTAATTCACTCATTGTTACTCATAATGACATGGCATTTGGATTAGCATTTAATTTTCAAGTTCATCAGTATATTAATGTAATTTTGTGCAGATTAAAGTTGTATTGTTGTGACCAATGTTTGGGGTAACGGATTGCAAGAAACATAAGTTACATAATCAGATTACCTTTTGTAAAATAAATCATAAGGTAACATATTAGGGCTGTACGATATTAGGGAAAATCTAGTATTGTGATATCTTATTTTTCTGCGCTACATATTGCGATATGAAAACAGTTTCACAAGATAGTTTGAATAATAATGGATTTACTATCACTTAAAATAGATCAAAACTGTAAAACGCTAAGTTACTGTTAAATAACACATTTGATTGAACGATTTAATCCCATTTTAATAGCAGATTAGTTTTTGTCAAATAAATTATAAAGTAACACATAACTGTTTACATAAAAATTCTGTATATCGAGTTACTTTTTTCAAGTAGGTAACACCAGTTACTTCCGAATCTGCAGCTCTTTTGTCTATAAGATTCTGACAGTATGATAACCTTGGATAAAAATTTAACAGAATTACTGTATTGTAATTACTTGTCTAAAATATGTTCTTTTTAAATATCTGGGTAAAAAATACACCCCCCCCCCATTGAACACTATATATTTTTATTAAAACGCACATTTAAAATATTTTGGAACAGTAGCTTTTGATAGGGAGGGTCCATTTCTGCTGGAGATACTGTTTCCCTAACAAACTAAATAAAATAGTTGTAAAAAAAACATGTAACCCCCCCCCCCCCCCCCCCCCCATAACAGCAAATGTTGACTGATTTAAAACCTTGACTTTTCCAAACCGCGGTACACCTTGAAAACTGTTATCATCCCATGAAAAATTGGATATTTCAGTGGTGTTTTACGATGTTTAAACATGATGGTTACTGTACATCTCGTTCTGTGAGGGTTCACTAAAAACTCTTACTCAATGTTAAATAGCACAACATTGATTGAACTGTTGAATCCGATTTTAATAAACAGTGTTTTAAGCTAACCATATACTATTAGACAAATATGATTTTAGGTAAAAGCCCACAAAAGTAACATAACTCATTGCTTTCATTAAAAAGTAACGAACTAATGCATGCAAGTATTTTTTTAAAGAGTAGAATAATGTTAGTGCAACACTGCTTTTGTCTCCTTGTTTGTTTGATGATGTGCAATCTGATTTTGGATGTGGAATCTAAATCTATGTAGCACAAAGCACTGCTTCAGGGCATGTCTTTATCCTTACATTATACGTCCCTGATATCTGCTTCTGCTATCAGTTCTATGTATTTTCAGTATTCAGTAGACTTTTATCTCTCTGTCACTGGGCTGCAAGCTAGGATAAATGTTTGGTGACAGGCTGGAAGGTATTGGAAGGAAAGTTTACAATCTTTGACTTCATGTGAGATGTGCGAGCTTTGATGTTCAGCTTCATGACACCTTGAAAGATCTGTTGCTCTTTCAAATATGGCTGTCGTGTGCAGTCAAAGTGCAGCCTAGCACCTCAAAGTGCTTTGATAGTGTTCTGGTGCTAAAATGTCTCATCAGTTTTCATCTTTGCTTTTGCTTTTTCAGCAACATGCGTTTCCTGATGATAGCACTCGCCTACTCCGTGCCCACAGGGGTTGCTGCCGGCTGGGCCGGTGTGTTGGACATGATTTTAACACCTGCTAAAGTCAGCCAGGTAAGACATTTTCCATGCTGTGCCCATTTGGAGGAAACATTATAAGTAATTAAAAAACTAGCAATCCAAATATAGACATAACTTCTATCTATCTATCTATCTATCTATCTATCTATCTATCTATCTATCTATCTATCTATCTATCTATCTATCTATCTATCTATCTATCTATCTATCTATCTATCTATCTATCTATCTATCTATCTATCTATCTATCTATCTATCTATCTATCTATCTATCTATCTATCTATCTATCTATCTATCTATCTATCTATCTATCTATCTATCTATCTATCTATCTATCTATCTATCTATCTATCTATCTATCTATCTATCTATCTATCTATCTATCTATCTATCTATCTATCTATCTATCTATCTATCTATCTATCTATCTATCTATCTATCTATCTATCTATCTATCTATCTATCTATCTATCTATCTATCTATCTATCTATCTATCTATCTATCTATCTATCTATCTATCTATCTATCTATCTATCTATCTATCTATCTATCTATCTATCTATCTATCTATCTATCTATCTATCTATCTATCTATCTATCTATCTATCTATCTATCTATCTATCTATCTATCTATCTATCTATCTATCTATCTATCTATCTATCTATCTATCTATCTATCTATCTATCTATCTATCTATCTATCTATCTATCTATCTATCTATCTATCTATCTATCTATCTTAATGTAGACATAACTGCAAATGTTGTACTCTTCCCATGTTTTTTAATATGTTGTGTCTGAAGAGTTGCATTTATCATATCTACAAATCATTTGCACCTTCTGTGAGTTTAATTATGATCAAAATGAAAAGTAATTTCACTGGATTAAATGGTTATTGACTCATAATTAACCCTGGAAGTGCGCGCGCACACACACACACACACACACACACACACACACACACACACACACACACACACACACAGACTATTGACTGAAAACTCTGATAAAAAAAAAGCTGTTTGCCTTTCTATAGCATCTCATTAAAAAATTGGCAGGCCTGAATGGGTGGACTTTGAACTTCAAAACAAGCTGTTAGAAACATCTAATTATAGTTTTGAAAATCCAGAGCTATCCACACGAAGATGGCCCTCTCCATCCGTCCGCTCTCCAAACAGAGCTCATCAGAATCTAATCAAACATACATGCTCAAGACGCTTTTATTTGCATACTCACAAAAGTACTTCATCTTTGATGGGCCAACCACAGCTTAATGAGATGAGCTCTCCACCTCAGAGTTTCTGATTCTCCCCTGCCTCCTCATATTTGCATCTGAAATGTGAGATTTACGGGCCAAAGCAATCACTAACATTCTAGGCCCATCTGAATGATGGGCTTGCGGAGACAAAGATGATGTTTTCAGGTCTTGTAGTTTCTCTTCCAGGTAAACTAGGTGATCTCTGAACCGGTATCTGAAAGAAACCCATGCAAGCTGAAGATAGAAGAGTTTTTTTTTTTTTTTTTTTTTTTTTTTTTCAACAATATGTATCTGCTGCCAAAGCCATTGTAAAACTAATTTGAAATTTCCGGCTTCTCATTCAAGTCCTGGTTTATCAATTGAGAGTATACGCTGGAAGCATTTCCTTCTCCCAATTTATTATTTCACTATTGTTGAGAAGATCCTTTTTTCCTAGTCATTTAAATTTGGTTGAGGGAAAATAAGTGTTATCAGGCTGAAATTATATATAGATTTTTTAGAAGTCACATTGTTAGAAAAACCTGACTTGCTCACAATGCAGCAGTACTGTGTGTATTGATATTCCTCAAACGTTCAGATTAGGATTTGTTCCTAGTTCCAAGCATAAAACTTAAACCTTTAATTCAAACCTGACCACTTTGAAAACCTGGCATTGAAAAACTAAATGAAGAATTACTGTAGCATTCAGTAACTTCACTGGCAAAGCTTTACAGTAAGTTTTCATATATTCTTAGGCAAAAGCTAAAGGAATAGTTCACCAAAAGATGACAATTACCCCATAATTTACTCACCTGTGTATATTAGTTTTGTTCTGTCAAACACACAGTCAAAATTTCATGCTTTTATAATGGTTTTGGATAGTGGCTTTTATTTTGAAGCTTTATGCTGTGTTCAAACCAGACGCGAAATGCGCAAATAAATATTACTTGCGCGTAAATAGACACGTAAACTTTTTGAGTTTACCCTGTGGGCTTCATTTATGAGTCAGATTCGCTTCAGAATAGATGCAGATTTGCATCATGGGCAGGCCTTCTGTCTGCCCGGTGACTCTAGCTTCATTGCTAAAAGGCTAACATGGATTTTTTTTTGAGAGAATAGCTGTGGTTATGTGCTTTGGGAAGGCTGAAAAGCTGCGTAGATTTTTTGGGGGGCTGTGTCTGAGTGCTCTTGATCAGGGGTGCCCAAACTCGGTCCTGGAGGACCGGTGTCCTGGAGGTTTTAGCTCCATCCTCTTGCAGCTTTGTTGAGGCAAGTTGTTTCTAGAAAGCCTAGTAAAAGCTTGATTAGCTAGCCCAGGTGTGTCTGATTGGGGTTGGAAGTAAACTTTGCAGGACACTTTTGGAGTTTGGACACCCCTGATCTAGATACTTTCAGAGGTGCACCCAGCTCAGTGAGTTCATCAACTCCTCCAGAAACTATACTTGGATGATGAAGGCGTTCAGCAGTGTTTCAGACTGAGCCGAGCCCAGTTTCGTAAACTGTAGTTCAGTGTCGATTTGTCCAGATTTCCCCTCGTGACACCGACAACAGGTACTACTGTACGTAATAATCACTCCCCAACAAGAACAAGCTCACGATTGGTTAATACAGCGCAAATGTCTGTTGAAGTTCAGATTTTCCAACTCGAGCGAAACGTGTAAAACGCTCAAGACAAAAAACGTACAACTCACACAACACTCAACTCACAAAACGCTTGCATCATTCGTGCCACCTCATTCGCTTGAAATGTGCCGCAGGATGTCTATTTGCGTCTTTACTTTGACAATCACATTGTAAATCACTCACACTTGATGCTTCATTTCATTGATAAACAACTACATTTACAATATCCATCCATCCATCCATCCATCCATCCTATCTACACTTCTATCCATCCATCTTCCCTTCTATTCATCCATCTACACTTCTATTCATCCATCTACCCTTCTATCCATCCTGTCTACGGTTCTATCCATCTATCTACCCTTCTGTCCATCTACCCTTCTATCAATCTATCCGTCTGTCTGTCCGTCCGTCCATCCATTCTATAAAAATACATTGATCCACATCTTGACGGGGTATGGATTAATAATTTTACAATAATTTAGGCACTCTTTAGGCTTTAAAATAAAAGTCACTATCCAACACCATTATAAAGCCAGGGTGAAATTTAAAACTACTCCGTGTTCGACTGTGTGACATTTTTGGAAACTTCTAGCCATATACCTTGCTTTCCATCCAAGTCAAAAGAGAAATCTGTCAATGAAAAGCATTCGGTCGGGGTGTGAACTTAATTTGCAATTGGGAAAGTTTAAGTTCTGAAGTTTTCGGTGTCAGAAGTCACTCACAACAAATATGTTTCCACGTTTGCACACAGTAATTTGCGAGGTGAGCCCTAAGGCAGTAAGCATGTAGAGCTGTACAACAATAATTAGCATCGTTTAAGTGTATGGTCCTCCGCTGCATTAATCAGTCTTGTCTAATTGCTTCATTAGTGGTGAATGGCCATTAAGCCTGCGCACAATGACTGTGCACTGATTAGGCAGACACCTCTTGCCCTTGGAAAGTCATCATCAATGGGAAGGTGCTTAGCCAGGTTTGAGAAACATTAAGAATGACTGTTTTATCAAAGCTGCCACAGACTGCTCAGAGCGAAGGCTGGCTTTTGTGTGTGTGTGTAACTCTTTCGCCCTGATTAAAACTATAGGGGAGATTTAAAACCCATTTCAGTGAGCGATGGCATGCTTTTTTTTTTTGCCCCTAAGGCTTTCATTGTAAACATGTTAGTGAGCGAGGAGTATCAAGCAAGGTGGTCTAGAATGCTTGAAGAAATCATTTGCATTTCCAGAGTTATGAGATTTTGTATGTACATCTATATGTCTGTCTGTCTGTCGTTTTGTCTACCTATCTATCGTTCTATCCATTGTTCTGCTGTTCTATCTATCGTTTTATCGTTCTTTCTATTGTTATATAGTGCTATCTATTGTTCTATTTATCGTTCTCTTTCTTTCATTCTATCCTTCTATCTATCACTCTGTCTTTCTATTGTTATGTCTTTCTATCGTTTCCTCTTTCCTCTGTTCTATCTTTCCTTCGTTCTGTCTTTCTATTGTTTTGTCTTTCTATTGTTTTATCTTTTCGTTTACTTTCGTTTTATATTTCTATAGTTTTACCTTTCGCTTTCTTTATTTCATTCTGTCATTTGTTTCATCTTTCTATCATTTTATCTTTTTTATCTTTCTATCGTTTTACCTTTCATTTGATCTTTCTTTTGTTCCATCTTTCATTTGATCTTTCTTTCATTTTACCTTCTGTTTGACCTTTCTTTCGTTTTACCTTTTGTTGGATTTTTCGTTTTTTTTTCTCTTTCTACCGTTTTATATTTCTATTGTTTTACTTTTCGTTTTACCTTTGGTTTGATCTTTCTTTTGTTTGATCTTTCTTTTCTTTGTTTGGATTTTTTTTTATTTCCGTTTGATCTTTCTTTTGTTTAATCTATCTTTCATTTTACCTTTCGTTTTATCTTTCTTTTGCTTTACCGTCCGTTTGATCTTTCTTTTGTTTAATCTATCTTTCATTTTACCTTTCATTTGATCTTTCTTTCATTTTACCTTTCATTCGATCTCTTTCATTTTACCCTTTGTTTGATCTTTCTTTTTTATCTTTCTTTCCTTTGTTTGGATCTTTTTTTTTCCTTCCATTTGATCTTTCTTTAGTTTAATCTATCTTTCATTTTACCTTTCCTTTTATCTTTCTTTTTCATTTTACCTTTTGTTTGATCTTTCATTTGATCTTTTTCATTTTACCTTTTGTTTGAGCTTTCTTTCATTTTACCTTTCAATTGATCTATTTCATTTTACCTTTAGTTTGTTCTTTCTTTTATTTTACCTTTTGTTTGATCTTTCTTTCATTTTACTTTTTGTTTGATCTTTCTTTCATTTTACCTTTCATTTGATCTTTCTTTCATTTTACCTTTCATTTGATCTTTCTTTCATTTTACCTTTCGTTTGATCTTTCTTTTATTTTACCTTTCGTTTGATCTTTCTTTTATTTTACCTTTCGTTTGATCTTTCTTTTATTTTACCTTTCGTTTGATCTTTCTTTCATTTTACCTTTTGTTTGATCTTTCTTTCATTTTACTTTTTGTTTGAGCTTTCTTTAATTTTACCTTTCAATTGATCTATTTCATTTTACCTTTTGTTTGTTTTTTCTTTTATTTTACCTTTTGTTTGATCTTTCTTTCGTTTGATATTTGTCATTTTACCTTTTGTTTGAGCTTTCTTTCATTTTTACCTTTCGTTTGATCTTTCTTTCATTTTACATTTTTTTTAATTTTTCTTTCATTTTATCTTTCGCTTTACCTTTCGTTTTATCTTTGTTTTGTTTTACCTTTCGTTTGATCTTCCTTTCGTTCTATCTTTTGTTTGATCCTTCTTTCGTTCTATCATTCTTTCTATTGCTCTTATCTTCTTTCGATGTCTTCCTATCATTCTATCTTTCTTATGTCTTTCTATCATTCTTTCTTTCATTATATCTTTCTATCATATTATCTTTCGTTTTTCTTTCGTTTTATCTTTCATTCTCTTGTTTTGTCTTTCTTTCGTTGTCTTTATTGTTCTGTCTTTATATCATTTTATCTTTCTTTCATTAGGTCTTTCTATCTTTCTCTTTCTTTTGTCATGTCTTTCTATCATTCTATTTTTTATTTTGTCTTTCTATTGTTTTTCTTTCATTTTCTCAATATGCGTTTCGTTTTATCTTTCTTTTCGTTCTATCTATTGTTCTGTCTTTCTTTCGTTGTCATTCTATCTTTTTTCGTTATGTCTTTTTATCATATTATCTTTTTTCATTCTTTTGTTTTATCTTTTGTTTTTTTCTGTCGTTTTATCTTTCTTTCCTTTTATTTTTCATTTGAGCTTTCTTTCATTCTATCTTTTGTTTTAACTTTTTGTTCTCTTTCATTTCTTTCTTTCAGTTCTATCTTTCTTGCATTCTATCTATCTCTTTATCTGTCATAATTAAGCAATATAACCATGATTGCAAAATGACAGGAATTTTTATTATTGTTGTTAAAATTAGTTTAAACAAAAAATAATTCAAAGAATATTCATAGAAGATTAGTTTGGATTTATGAGCACAGCATTGTTTTTATAGTCAATGAATCTTCCATTTTAAACAAATAATGTTTTTTAGATTGATTGTTTCCAAAAATATCATTCATTCATTCATTTTCCTTTGGCTTAATCCCTTTATTTCTCAGGGTTCGCCACAGCAGATTGAACCACCGACTTATCCAGCATATGTTTTTTTGCACAGCGGATTAATAATATTTTTAAATAACTCAAAATATAAAGTATAAAATATTTTATATTGGTTTTTTTTTCTGATCAAATCTCTTCCAAATTAGAGATTCTTTAGAGGTTAAAGTTGATTAAAAGCTCAAATCACCCCACACCCCGAATTCTAACAGACTAATGCATAACAGGAAAAGAAATTAATTTGAAATAATGGTTTGGACAGACATGAGTTACACGTTTTGCCAAAAGAAATAACATAGGGCATGATACCTCTTTCATCTCCTGGGTGAAATAGGAGCATTACAGCAGCAGATATAAATAACAGAATGGAAATGGCAATTAATACATTCAGGGGCGTCTGAACCAGGAGGCCAAATCTCTCTGCCACCTCTCTAAACTTTTAGCACACATCCCCATCGGCTCATATTAAATTATGTAGTCTGCCTCTGCTGGCTTGCATTAAAACTGCATAATATATTACATTCTGATGTATGCTATGATTCACTGTAGTTTTAGCACTTCATATTTATTTCAAATAGATAAATTTGTAGAACACCTCTGCAGTAGCACGTTTCATCAGCACATTAGATCTTCTAAATTACCAAAGTGGTTGTGTTTACTGCTGGTTAGCAGTGGTGAACACTAGTAACTAAAGCAACTGTACTTGAATAGATGTACTTTTTTCAATATAAAACCTTGTCCTCACCACATACCACAATAAACATTTTTATATTTACTTGTTACTTTAAATTTTTTTTGAGTTATTTTTAACTGGAGCAAGGCGTCATGGTGGCGCAGTGGGTAGCACTGTCACCTCACAGCAAGAAGGTCACTGGTTCGAGTTGTGTCAGCATTTCTGTGTGGAGTTTGCATGGTCTCCCCATGTTCGCTTGGGTTTCCTCCGGTTGGTCCGGTTTCACCCACAGTCCAAAGACATGCGCTATAGATTAATTGAATAAGCTAAATTGTCTGTAGTGCATGTGTGTAAATGCAAGAGTGTATGGGTATTTCCCAGTGTTGCGTTGCGGCTGGAAGGGCGTCCGCTGCGTAAAATATATGCTGGATAAGTTGGAGGTTCATTCTACTGTGGCGACCCCAGATTAATAAAGGGACTAAGCCGAAAATAAAATGAATGAATGAATGAACTGGATGAATCATTGCTCACTCAGAGACATGATTGTGTTGTCTGATTCATTAATGAGCTGAATCTTTTATTTTAAAGCTGAACATGAATGGTCATGTTTTCTTCTCACAGCTGTAGCTCATGATATATATTTCACCTTATTCTTCAATGCGGAAGTGCGCTCGTTTGTAAGTGCTTGTCTTAGAACTTCCTATTTAGTTGTCTATGGGAGAAATGACTAGGAATAATAATCAACAGAAAATGGCCAAATAGGGCTGGGTGATATGGCAAAAAAATTTATCACGATAATTTTTTTCATATCAGTCGGTATCGATAATTATCACGATAAATGTCAAATCTTTATCTATCAATTTTAAAGGATTTTTAGCATGCCAATCTCTCTGTGCAGCTGACTTATGAAATGTTTTACCTGTCTGACAATATTAATAGAAAAATAATGAACAAAAGAACTATCTTATTTATTTTTCAGCATTTACTGTTCAAGTTTTCAACAACCAAAGACATTAACCTACAAGTTATTGTATATTATTGTTTAACATCAGAAAAAAAAGTAAAACAAGTTTGGAACAAGTAAAAGGTGAGTTAATGGTGACAGAATTTTCAGCTTTGGAGGAACTGTCCTTTTAATGGTGAGTATAGTGAATTGATGGTGAAATATATTTGATATATTTGATTTTAGGGATGCTATCGATAACTTGATGATCTATTGATTGTCAATAACCCTTTAATCTATGTCGAGATAATTATTGATATCGAATTGTTGCCCAGCTCTACAGTCAAACTGCTTGCTCTACAAACAAGTGTGTTTGTGGCTATACAGACAAAGCAGAATAATATAATAAGAAAATATCAGTTTGCAACATCAAGCAGCTGTTTTTTGAGGTCTAAAAATAAAAAGAAGTGAATGAAACCGGAAGTCTTGAGCAAAAAGGTTTTAAATGGCTGTGCCTGCTTGTACACTAAGAAATAAGGTCAATGAAAATAGTATGGATACATAGGGCAAAATGTTTTCCTACTATTTTATATTGCATGTTGATATTTAGTCATTACACAAAAATGCTGATTGTTTAAGTGCATTTTTTTATTTACTAGACAATGTTATATTTTGTATTTTTACTTATTTGAATCATTAAGTCAAGACAAGTTGAGCTTTATTGTCATTTCTCTACATTTGTGGACATACAGTGGAATGAAATATTGTGTACCGCAGGACCACGTGCTATAAAAAGAAACAATCATAATTATGAACACAAAACTGGTCGTGAGAGCCTTTTTAAACCTATACACACCCGAGCAGTTGTCTAACTATACTAACTTCTTGCATATAATAAAATGAATACTTAAACTATACACATAACCTAAGACATATCACTATTACATAAGACAGAACAATATTGCGCAAAAGAGGTATTTTAAGGTTGAACATGTACTGCAACAGTATTTGTGGTATATTTACAGGTAAACATTGTTTACCTTAATTAGTCCTTGTAAGAGGAAGTTTAAGTAAAGCGTCCATTAATACTTTAATATTTTATTGGTTGAGGAACTATAGGGTTATGCCTGTCACGATAACTATTTTGTTGTATGATATCTTGCCCCACAATTTATTGCGATTAAATGATATTAGTGTCCTTTTAAAATCAATTGATACCCCTCATTATATAATGCAAGTATGAACATAATCGCATCATAATGAAAGTACAATCTTACAAAGAACAGATAATATTTTATTCTTTAGAATATTTAATATAATTGTGGAAATTTGAATAATTAGGCATTGGAATCAGAATGGGAAAAGGTATATATCCTACACAAATACTTAAAAAATGTAGGGATAGGTACCAAGAACTAGGAAAAAAAGTAACGTTTAACAAAATCAATTTAGACTTTTAAACACTGAGACACAGGGCACTGTACTGGCTACATCCTCTACCAGCTCTATTTTCAGTTGTTAGGCACCTGATTATACTATACTAATTTGTACTAAATAATTCTAAGGTAAATACAAAAGATTTTTTTTTTTTTTTTTTTTAACCACACTGACACCTTCAGTAGAGATCGGAAGAGATGACGGAGGCTGTACAATCTGTTAAAATCTTGTATGGGCGATATATATTGCATCACCAAAATGATTGAGTCCACATATCCATGTGTTGTGCGATAAGTCGATATATTGATTATTATGACAGCCCTATATATATGGTAACTTAATTGACATTGATTACAATATAATTTTTTACTTTTCATAAATATTCAAAGTCATGTAATAACCTCAAGTAACACTCCAGGTTTTTGAGTGCCCTGTAAAGGGTTAGTTATCTTTAATTATTAGTATAGCAACAGTGTATGAATATACTAGGGATGCTCCGCTCGATCAGCCGGAGATCAGTATCAGCCGATAATCACATTTCATGACTTGATTGGCACTCACGAATCTGGCCGATCTCATGAACTGATCACAAGTGTTTGTTTACCAGTTTACAAGCAGAGGAAGACACATTTTAACTTCTTGTGCACTCCAAACTTTTTTTTTGATTGAAACTTGTTGAATTACTCTTCCCTCGTTTGCAGTGTTTTCAAATTGCATTGTTAGTATTTTTTTAAGCAATTATTTAGTCTGTTTTATCTATTATTTTCTGTAAAGCTGCCTCTGACCATGACATGTCCACACTAAATGGTTATTAGAGACATGTTTAAGGGATTATATGTGACATCCTTCATTTATTCTCTTAGATAAGGCGAGATCTCCACTTAAGTATACACTTAGCCACAGCCGTATCACCCTGCAGCCCAAGACCGGTTACTCACTGAAGCTAAGCAGGGCTGAGATTGGTCAGTACCTGGATGGGAAACCACATGGGAAAACTAGGTTGCTGTTGGAAGTGGTGTTAGTGAGGCCAACATCTGTGTGAGTCCTAATGCCCCAGTAAAAGTGAAGGGGACACCATACTGTCAGTGGGCACCGTCTTTCGGATGAGACGTTAAACCGAGGTCCTGACTCTCTGTGGTCGTTAAAAATTCCATGGCACTTCTCGTAAAAGAGTAGGGGTGTAACCCCGGTGTCCTGGTCAAATTCCCTCCTTTGGCTCTTACGATCATGGCCTCCCAATCATTCCCATACACTGAATTGGCTTTATCACTGTCTCTCCAAGTGGATGCTGCACACTGGTGGTGGTGTGGAGAGACCCCCCCCTCGTAATTGTAGAGTGCTTTGGGTGTATGTCTATACACAATAAATGCGGTATATAAATACACTTTACTTTACTATACTTAGAGGGTAAATGTGCTTTATGCAATGACAAAATTATAGCTTGAAGCATCAGAATCGGTAGTCGGTATCGGCAGATCATCATGATGAGGATTCAATACTCCATTTCGGCTGCAAAAATCCTAATCGGAGCATTCCTTGTGTATATAAATTTAGGTTAAAAAAAGTAAATAATTTTTTTTTTTTTGCAAAATAAAGAAGCAAACAATCATTAAGCCTTTTTAATTTTTTGTTATGCTGAAGTACATTAATTATCAAGTACATTTGTACTTTGACTTGAGTAAAACTTGAGGCTTTTACTGGAAAATGTTTTATTACAAAATCTCCGCGTTCACTCAAGTACTTGATTTGTGTACTTCGTCCACCACTGCTGGTTAGTAAATATGTGCTTGTCCAGAGAAACATTGACAGCGTTGAGTAGGTGGTGAAACCTGAAAATACACAGTGCTGAATCTACACAAAGACTAAAATAAACACTATATTTGAACAAAGCTGTCAAATAAATGCCACCTGTTTATCTGTGTGCAAATTCAGTGTCAAATAAATCACATTTATGGCATCTATTTCTATCCGATCTTTATGTTATTGACAGTTTTAAAGGATTAGAATAAATCTTTTGTGACGCAGTTAAATTATTGATATTTAAGTTCATGTCAGAGGTCAGCACTTCGATATCTCGGCACAACATGGCATTTTTATATGAATTAGCATGAATCGTGAATATTGATGAGGTGTTGTTGTGACACTCTGGCCTGGAAGGATTATCTAGCATTGTGCAGTAATATTCATGAGGCCAGTGTTCTCACATTATAACCCTGCATAATGAGATTGAGCTCAGGGTGCAGTTGTTCATCCTGATCGCCGCAGGTTTGGAAGGACCGTAGGAAATGTTTGGTTGGGGGATCAGTGTTTTGCTGAAGGTGCTTTCCTGCGCAGTGACAGTCCTGCGCAGCGACTGAGAGATGTTGATGCTGATGGCAGAAAGCTTAGCCAGCATTTTCCAGCTCCTTTTCCATCTCCTTCTCCTTCCCCTGGGGATCAAGACTGATGCCCAGACCGAGCCAGCTTTTCTAATCGCTCTGTTAGCATCACTGGCGATCAAATCAGCCAATTCAGAGACTGATGCTGTAACAATTTATGACCAGAATTGGTATTCCGCTTATACAGTTAGTTCCATTTGTCTAATTCCAGTGGACAAGAGTCAATTGCGGGTTTTCTGGTGCAATTTAGAAATGGTTTTGGTGGCACAGGGCATATACAAGCAAACGGGTCGAATTTAGTTTAAGCTATAATGGTTTGAGAGAACTGGCTTTAAGCAGTATCACATTGATAATCTTTTTTTAATGAAGTAAATACCTGACTTAATAATATTACATTTTGTTTCATACATTATACATAATACTGTTTGAGTTTAAAACATTTTTTATTTGTTTGCTTTTGAAAGAAATTAAGAAATACTTTTTCTGCATTAAATTGACCAAAAGAGACGGTATTTAATAGTTTATAAAGTTTATAAAGTTTTATAGTGAATGTGAAAGTGAATGTTTTTGTTAGTTCCAGTGATCTAATTCCAATGGACAATAGTTAATTGCAGCTTTTCTGGTGTAATTTAGAAATAATTCTGACTTCAACTGTACAAGCTAATGGGTCAAATTTTGTCTAAACTATAAGTGGTTTGACAGAACTTGATTGGGTTTAAAAAATTTTTTTTAATTTGTTTGCTTTTGAAAGAAATAAAGAAATACATTTGCTGCATTTAACAGGCAAAAGAGATGGTATATAATAGTTTTTAAAGTCACAAAGGTTTTTTTTTTTTTTGTCTTTCTATTTATTAAAATATCCAGAGAATAAAAATTAATACTGTATATTAAGTAGCACATCTTATTAGTTTTAACGTGTAATAAAACAACAAAAACAAACATCTTAAGCTACAAATCAGGGTTATATGGTAATAAATGGTCTCTTATTTTTTTAATGATTGTAAAATATATTAAATAGATATTATTATTATTATTATTATTATTATCATCATCATCATTTTTATTATTATCATCATCATCACCATCATCATCATCATCATTATTATTATTGTTGTTGTCGTTGTTGTTGTTGTTGTTGTTTAATATTTCACAATATTAAATGTTTTTATTGTATTTTGTTATCTCATAAGTGTAGCCTTGATGAGCACAATTTTATTTTTATTATTTAATCACAAAAACACAAAAGATATTACCAAGCTCAGACTTTTTACCAGTTTTGTGCGTGTGCGTGTGTGTGTGTGGTATTCTATATTTTTAATGTATCACACTGTTAACAATTTCCTGTATAGTCTAACTTACTGGCAGTAGTTCACCAGTAACTTACTGTAAATCAATTACAGCAAAATCACTGTGTTTACATTTACAGCACCATTTATCTTATATTCACATATACAGTATTGCTTAAATTTACTTTAAAATAAACAGTAACTTTCACAATGCAATTTTAAAATACAGTAACATACTACATAACTTCCTACAGTAGAATTCAGGTTATATTAAAGTGAAATTCGCCAGTACCTTCCTGTAAATCAATTTGAGCAAAATTACTGTATTTACATTTACAGTGCCATTTGTCTTGCTGTATTTGCATTTACAGTATTGTATAACTTTACTGTAAAATAGTCGTTTTCACAATGCAACTTTAAAACACAGTAACATACTGCATAACTTTTCTACAGTAAAATACAGTTAATATTACAGTTAAATACTGTGTAATTTACAAAAAATTGTAACACTGCTTTATTGCTTATGCTTTTATATTACTCAAATTAAATTAATTACTCCAAAAATCCATTAATATGCAGTTAATATGCATGAGATCCACAATTAGACCTTCAGTTTATAGATTTGATCAGTTGTCTTCTTTCACCTGTAAAGCTGAATCAAAACTATCAATGTTTACATACTAAGTGTAAACAACATTGTGTTTAGTCCTGGTAAGGAAAGTTCTTTGGTACAAGCTTCTCTTATGAATACAGTGGTTGACCTCAGCCATGCCTTTTACAGAGCATCTGTTTTATGAAGTCTGCTGTTGAACCAGACTGCTCATCAAAGTCCTGTTCGTGGAGTGCATGATATCTGGTGGTTTATTCCTCCCTGTGATGGACACTCAGTTGCTCAGACGCCCCTGGCTCACTTTCCATCTAGCTGCTCTCCGAGTGATGTCCAGCATCCCAAGCAGCGAATAATCCCCACTGATCGCAACTTTCTTTGCTCTCACAGGTGGACGCTGGCTGGATCGGCTTCTGGTCCATAGTTGGAGGCTGTGTGTTTGGTGTGGCCATGGCCAGGTGAGTAATGGGCCCATGCATGAGAAATGATGCTGCTGTGTCATACATTAGCATTTGTTAGCATCCACTTTACATTTGTTTATCTGGAAAATTGGAAAAGTTGCAGATTAGTTTCTTCATCCTCAAAGAAACCATACTTTTCACTCTGTATAGGCAAGGTGAGTTTATTTATATAGCACATTTTACACACAATGGCAATTAAAAGTGCTTTACATAAACAAGAATATAAGAAATAAAAACAACAAAGAATAAAACAGATTAAAATGTGTTAAAACAGGTTTTAAAGGAATAAAAAGGAAAGGAAAGGCATAATAGTGCGTTCTGTCGGACATAGCTCAGTGAGGTCAGTTTCTTTTAATTATTATTTTTTGCGATGAAGCTTTTCATGGGTAAAATGTAAGCGATTTCTTAACTTCTTAGTGAGCAGTTTAGCATGCTGACTGCATATTGTAACTGTTGAGGCTGTCAGCATGTTAAATAACGTTTAAACCTCTCCCCTTTAAAGCTCTGCAGGCACAGCCATCAAAGCATCGCTTTTGTGACAAATCTACTGCTTTCAACAAAACAAATATTGTTGAAATCCAAGTCTATTTTACTGTTTGATCTACACTCACACTGATATCTGTGCCCATTTTGTTGTATCGCAGTGGGTTCAGTGAGTTTAAAAGGACTTAATGACGTAAGAAAAATACTTTTACAAACCTTGAAGAAAACCTTGTGTTTGCTTACCCTTTTGTTCTTCCTTACCTCAGATGGTATCAATGAAAATAATCTCAGAAGAGATGCAAATAAAAAACATGGAATAAGCCTTCTGTGAGGGTACTTCAGTTGCATTTTTATTCTTTGATGGAGAGATTAGCAAATGGCAAATCTAAACATGTATTTTGAATTGTTAGAAGACATTCAAAAAGCTAATGTTAGCTGTATTTTTCTTTTTTTTTTTTTTTTTTTTTTGCTGTTTCAGTCACATAACTTTATATGTCTGCATTCCAAAAGACAACTTGACTTCTAGCTGATCGTTTGGAAAAGATGAATCAAATGTTGAACTGCATCACAAAGACTGCAGAAGACCTATTGGAACCCACATGGGCCCAAGATTCTCACAGAAACAGTCAAGTATGGTGAAGGAAAAATCATGATTTGGGGTTACATCGGGGCGTGCGAGAGATCTGCAGAGTGGATGGCAACATCACCAACCTGAGGTGTCAAGACATTTGTGCTGCCCATTACATTACAAACCACAGGAGAGGGCAAATTCTTCAGCAGGATAGCACTCCTTCTCATACTTCAAGGTGCTCCAGGATTGGCCAGCCCAGTCACCAGACATGAACATTATTGAGCATGTATGGGGTAAGATGGAGGAGGCATTGAAGATGAATCCAGAGAATCTTGATGAACTCTTGCAGGGAGTCCTGCAAGAATGCTTTCTTTGCCACCCCAGATGACTATTAATAAGATTTGAGTCATTGCAGAGATGTATGGATGCAGTTCATCAAGCTCATGGTAGTCATACACAGTAATAATTCTTTTTCCACTGCACCATGACTTTATATTCTATACTGTACATTATTTCTGTTAAATGACAAGACTTTTGTCTAAGCAAAGTCAGACCTTACTGTCCTAATTAAATAATAAAAAATCAAGGCATGATCATATTTTGGTAAAATAATCGTTTCATATAAACCACTTCTGATACCAAATGATAAACTAGAAATCAAGTTATTATTTGTTGTTCCTAAAATTTGGATAGGTGACAAGACTTTTGTCAGGTAGTGTACACACACATATACAATTAATGAGTGTATAAATTTATATATTGTTAAAGCATGTTGTTTTTATTTTATTTAAAGTGTGTCCTGCTATATTGAGCTGAAGCTTGACTTTCTAAAATGTAATAGCAATTTAAATTTAAATGGCAATAACCGTCCATAAAATCGCAATTAAGTATTTTCCCCAAATCACACAACCCTACTACCCGTTGTGAAAGCCACTTAATAAATAAATAAGTCCACTTTTTATGACATAATCATTATATTTTAAAGAGGTATATTTTGCTTGACAGTGTTGTAAAGGGGAGAAAATGTTGACGTCTCATAAAAATAGGCTTTTAAGACAAGTACAGGATCGATTTAGAAGTGGGCTCATGGCAGGTGGTAATTCTACAATGACTACCGCACACAAAACTTTTCACTAAATTAATTAGAGCCAACCACACATAAAATAATTTATATTCAAAATATTATGATAATCATATGCAGTTTGTATGCTGAGCCCCTGACAGAAAAATCAACAACTTGCAGAGGTATAAAGATATAAGCAATAGAAGAAAAAACAGAAAATATGCATTGTTACATTTCTGCTTGTCAAAACAGTGTTTCAGACCTAATTATTAAAGTTTCATGACAATAATGCTAGAATGCTGATGTTACTAGAAACTTTCTAAGGTCTTTTTTAGCTTTTAAATGGCCTCGTATGAGTGTATCCGTGGCAACTAGACATTCAAGCCAGTCTCGAACTTGTGTCATACTTTTCAGATCAGTCCTGTGCTCCTGCTAAAAAGCGCATTTATTTTGTCTTTGTTAGGCTTCTTTTTTTCTGGGTGTTTTGGATCCTCCCAGATCCCAAAGCTAATTTATTCTCTTCCTGCTAATTTATTAAAATCAGCTTTTGTTATGAACAGTGGGTGAAAATGCTAATGAAATGGTCATGTCGCACAGACTGATTAAGACACTGGCGTAGTGAAGAGAGGAAGAGCAAAATGTTCTCTGCAAAAAAGCAAGAGATTTGTCCCTGATGACTAAATATTTTCAGGAGGGCTTCAATCAGCACACCCAGCCAGGTTTTGCATTCTGAAAACCTTTTAATTAGGCAAACTCTGAGTTTAATCAGTTGCCACATTGCTGCATTGGATTCGGTGTTGGTATGAACATTGCTGTTAAGATAGAAAGCAATAAAGGGCCAAATTTGCTAAACGGGCAAATTAACGTGAGAAAACAATCCCATTAAAGAAATTGCAGGTGGTCTTCACTTATGATCATTTCATGCTTTTTAATGGGACTTTAATCATTCCTCCAACAACTTTTAATATAAAAAAAATCCTTTTTTATTCGTTTATTAGTTTAAATAAAAAAGGAAGGTGGTATGCTTGATTAGTAAAACATGAATACCGTTTTTGCTTGTAAGTCAATGAAGTAAGACCAGAATTGAAGCAAAGCTTTTCTCTGTTCTATAAGGATGGCTAGTATTTAAAAATAGAAAATAAAAATAAATAAATAAATAAATATATATATATATATATTCACCTCGTACATGCATTCACATTAATATTGTACCATGATTCACTTAATAATCTTAACTTATAAATTTTGGATCTCAGAGGAATCAAGTACAATTGCATGTGCAACAGGTTTACAAAAATAACTGTGTTCATGCAAGCAAAAATCGAATTGTGATATATCCGATCAAATATGCTATTGAAAATGCGATTTGCTATAATTTCATGAACGAGCTGCAGGTTTGATGTGGTGGTTTTAACAGCACGAAAGAAAGACCAAGCATAATCACAAAGTACGCTACACTATGCTACTGTTGTTTATTACCAGTTTTTCCAATAAATTTGTCAGTTTTCATGACAAATTAAGAAAATAACTACAGTATTTTAAATTTCAATAAATTATATATAAAATTGTATATATAGATATATAAAACCTTTAAAACCTTTACATTTAGATTGTTATATTTTTCATATTGTTTTCATGAAATTCACGGTGCATTAACAATGCTTTCCATACACAATTTTAGATTTTCTTCACAGAACAAGAATTCATGTAATAAAATGTATAATTTATAAATATATTTATATATTATTTGTAATACAATTTTGTCCTTTAATACAAGCAGTCAGATAAATGAACTGTACCTTTAATTTTACCTGCTCAAAGAAAACACTCTTTAAAAGTATCAAACAAAACTCAAGTGCATGCACAGAACAACATGTGCATTTATAACAAATAAATAAATGTAAATACATTAATGTGGTGTAAAGATTATTATGCATTATTGAATCAAGGAAGGACGCAGCAAAGAAATATCACTTTTTGAATTAAAACTACTTTATTATTTTATGCAACGCATTTAAATTTAAGAGGGAAACATAAGGGTGATCTTAAGCAAAAATAAAGACCCCTAGCCTTTTTTTCCGTTCCCTTATATTTATTTATTATAATGATGAATCTTAGTTGGCTAACGATGGTTTTCAGAAACGCACCCCTGGATAGGTTATTTGATCTGGGGGGCATTCGCTCGCACTGGCCCAACAATGGAAAGCTGTTGTTCCTTGCGCTACCTGGTGGATATTGCGTAAAGCACAAAAATAAAAGGCGGCATTTGCTGCTGCAGCACAGCGCGTGACTGCGCATGACAAATTGCAGCACTATGTGTGAAGAAACACGCAGTCTCAGTGACCACATCTGTATTATCCCACTTGCTTTTTGAGCGTTGTTAAGTGTGTTTATAAAAACCTGTGATTGGTCATTGTGTTTCCGCACTCAACAGAAAGGATTGGCTCTAATGCAGTGTTCACACCAGACATGGAAGAAACCGTCAAGCGCGAGTGATTTACATGTTAAGTCAATGCAAAGACGCGAATAGACATCCTGCGGCGCGATATACGCGAATGAGGTGGCGTTAATGGCGCGATTTGCAGCAATATAGTGGTGCGAGTTGAGCATTTTGCGCGATTGATGCGCTTAATGTGCTTAGCACGCGAATTGCTCGAGTTGGAAAATCGGCACTTTAGTGGACATTTGCGCTGCTTTAATCAAATAGATTTTTTTATTGTAGGGGCGTGATTATGACATGGCGCCTGTTGTTGGTGTCCCGAGGGAAAATCCTCCTGCCGACACCGAACAACTGTTCATCAAACTGGGCTTGGCTCAGTCGGAAGCACCACTGAAAGCTTCCATCATCCAGGTTAAGTTTTAAGTGAGTTTATGAACTCACCTCAGAATGGGTCAAGTGGACTCGGCTCCAAACAAATCATTGCTGTTTTTCAGCCTTCATAAACCATGTAAAACATAGCTATTCTCTCAATAAAATCCTTGATAGCAATTTAACAACCAAGCTAGAGTCACCAGGCAGGCCGAAGCCCCGCTCATGACGTGAAGCGGATTTGACTTGCGAATGAAGTGAGTAAACTCAATGTTCATGCATCTATTTATGTGCGAATGTCGTGATTTATCCGCACGTACCACGTCTGGTGTGAACACAGCATAACGGTCAGCTCTGGCATTATTCACCGATGAATGACGTGGATACAGATAAATCGCACGGTTATCACAGCTGATCCATGATAGACACGCTGGAGAAAACTCTCGTGTCGCTCTGTAGACGCGCTCGTGTGCGTGCGTGCGTGCGTGCGTCCGTCCGAGACAAGAATCACTGAAACAGCCGAGAGAGGAGAAGGAACGTTACCTCATGAAAGCAGGTCAAATGTCCACAGTGAGAGAGAGAAGCAGAGATGGAGCTTACAGCTTTCATTTTCTCTATGGCAGTGAAGTAGGGGCTCATGGGTTCTGCTGTAAAAATAGTCTGCTTTTTAATTAGCGTTAGTTGGATCGTTTTAATTACTTGCGCTCACCTCCCTCACCATAGTAATAATCAAAATAATCGCAGCTTTTGGGACTTGAAAATCGTGATTTTTCAAATCACAATTTGGGTTTAATTGGGATTGATCGTGCAGGCCTACCGTCCATTACTAATTGTTCACTGTATGTCCTTTGTAAGTCCTGAGTGAAGTTTAACACTAAAAGAAGGTTTGTACTGGCACAAGCTGTTTGTGAATCCAGCCAGAAGTTGTTTAAAACATCAATGAAGATCCGCCCGCTGCCCTTGTTGTGTGTGTTGTATTTTGTGTTGTGTGTGTTTATTCAAATGAGCCATGAGCTGATGGGAATTGATAAAGCTGATTAAAGAATGCGCACCCTGCTGGTTGCTTTGGCACTTTTACGTGTTTGCTTTTTTCTCACTTTGGCTGTTCTGTTGGGACAGGTTGCAGAGAGAAGCAACAGATGCCCCACTAAGTCTCCGTGGCAGCCTGGTCCTATTAGTGGTCGTTTGGCGAGTGATCTCTCGTTAATGGACCCCTGTGAGTTACGGGGTCCAGCGGCCTCCCCGTGCCACGAATCGTGTGGGAAATGCGTTAACATGAGTTATTATACGCCACCAGCTCTCTGCCGCGGAGCACAGCCCTTAGGGTCAAGTCCATGCTTTAGAAAAATGGATGCATTAAAATTGAGCTGCAGGGGCGATGGCTTCACATTCTAATTGATGCCATTCTAGAGGTGGATATAATAGCTGCAAGTCCTCGTCAAAGACTCGTCCTCCTTTGCCGTTATGGTGGAGTTATCATAGATGGGAGAATCATAAGAGGCCGTCTCTGCAGGTCAATTAACGGTTTTGTGATGTGAGGTATGCCAAGCAGTTGGGCAAACACTGTGAGGCCTGACCAACCACCAGACTTTAATCGTCAGACAGCAGTCGGGAGGTAGGGGTGACATTGCTATTAGAATGAAAGACGAGACTGTTTCGGGGGGGTCATGAAAGTGAAGTGTGAAGCAGAACCGATTAAAGTCTATGCTTGATTATCAATGGAAGAGTCAAAAGTGAAATGTATATGTTCTTCGTAAACTCAAACCTTTATGATTTTTTTTATTTAGCACAAATAGACATTCTGAAAACCACAGCTCCGAAATACCCTAAAAAAACACATAGAAGTATTGGAGAAGTGTTCTGAACATCTGCATATGTTTTGATATGTCGAATTTGAATATACCTGAACTGAGATTTGACATCTGTGAAAAATATTTTCTGTGAACCTTTCCATAAATGTAGTATTTTCTTTATACAAAAGCTGCAATATGGGCTGTTTCCTTTGCTTAACTATTCCATTCTGTGCCAATGTGGGCAATTTTTTTCATAATGATTATTTTGATGATGATTTAATGTAAATTTGTCATTTTATTGGTTGAAACACAGGAAGAATAGCTACTATGTATGTTGGTAGTGGCTAATGGGCATCCAGTATTTCCTCTAGATCTTTTTCCAGATGTGGTGGCAGGCCTTTTACACTGATCTACCAACTGCCTATGACAGTATTTCAATGACAAATGTCGTGATCGCATTTATGTAATACGAGCATGCGAAACTCTTTGCTTGCGTGATGATTTCCTCTGTTCGTGCACAAAACTTCTTGCAAACCCTCAATTATACGCTGCTCAAGTGCAGGTTTTTTTGGACGCTCTCAAATAAACGCTGCTGAAGTGCGATTTAGTGCGTTTATGTAACAAGTATGTCTCCAGCATTTATTAGATTTGCTATGAATATTTATGAATATCTCCAATCAACCTACAGAGTGCCATTAATGCTTCCTGAAGTAAAGTGAAATGGCTATAATCTCCAAAAATAATTATAGAAACTGTGTTCATCTTAACTGAAAACTACGTCGTGTTTGCTGGCATCACGCACCTGTCAGTCAGTCAGTCAGCATGTCACCTTAAAGGGTTAAAGAAATAACGCACAGCACTACTACGGTTACATAAAAGTTTGCTCTGTTATAATTCACTTATCTTTTAATACATTTTGGTGCAATTATAACCCGATATAAAAAAAATGACAATGTTTTGAATGAGCAGAATGTGGTTGGATGAATTTTGCGCCCTGCCATGTAAGAATGATTGTAGCGGAAACCACGGGGATGTATATAAACAACAATGGTGGAGCTTTCTGGAATGTAATACAAATGCGCCAGTCATTGCCTTACTAATGCAAGTGTTATGTAAAATAAAATATTGATGATAATCCAGTATTTCTGTTTTGGGAAAACCTTTTTCTGGTACCATTTCTTTGAATAACAAAAAATAAAAATAAAAGTATATAAATAAATAAAGCTTACGTTTAGCCAGCTATAAAGAAAGTGGCCACCAGGCAACAAAATGGTAACCTCACACACACAAGCTCTCTGCCATTTCAGCTTGATCCCTGCCTGGAATTACATGTAGAGAATGCTTTGTAATGGTGCGTGATGTAACAAGCTCATTTGGAAATACAACTGGAACCGTACCTGATTGTTCTTAGAACCATGGGGAAGCTGCTAAAGTAATTTAAAGGACTAGTTTAATCAATGTACATAGATCTTGTAGCACATTTGCAAAATGTCATTCAGGTCATCATTGGCTGCCCTCAAATAGCATCTACTTTGTCCCACCGTCATTCACTGTAGTTGATGAGTTGTTGTCAACATCATGTTGAAAGTAGTTTTTAGGTAATATGGCTCCTTTTATGGTGCTTTATTTGTCATTTCAGAGCCTTCCTTTTGTCTCATTTCCTTTTCATTGTATGTTAAAAAGTGTTGATATATCATTCTGATAAACATTAGAAGACAGAATGACATGAGGGCTATTTTTTATTTTATTTTTTTGAGTGGAATGATTACTTTTAAAAGAATTAAATGCTCATAGGCTATCATTAAAAATATGTCTTTGAGCTCTGATGCAACAAATAATAGCTAACTTCTCCATAAAATATTTTTATTATGACGGCTTTCATCTTTTAAAGGTGGTGCATAACATGCCCTAGAGAAATTGCTATGTATTGCTGTCATGTTAGAGGTGTTAAAATGCAACTGATGCCCGATGCGAGGAAACACTGTTGAGAAATTCATCAAAAACAATGATGTTAGAGCGGATCAAATATACAAGACAGCGTGAGGATTTGTTTTGAGTTCTCTTCAGTTGGCACGTTTTTGAGGGACAAGATTTTCCGCTTGCGTCTGGTCTCTGACGTCGGTGCCAAAAATAACATCTGTGAAAAAGTTTCACCTGCGCCTGCCTGTAATTTGCCGCCTCTGTAGTTTTGTGTGTGTGCGTGAGTGTCTTGTTCTGTCACCTTTGAGCTATGACTCGAGATTCAACTCTCTCTCCTCCTACACTCTTTTGTTTCTGTTTTTGCCCCTCAGGTTTGCTGACTATATTCGCGGAATGCTGAAGCTGATTTTGGTGCTGATGTTTGCCGGCGCATCCTTGGCGGCCACCTGGTTCACGCTCACCTGCCTGACCAGGCTCACTCACCTGCCCTCCACTAAAGGTACGCTGTAGTGAAAAGGACAGTATGTTCTGCCTCGTGCACATCCATAAAACTGTCACCCCGCAGGGAGTCTGGCAGACGAAAGCCAGCATAGGCAAGCTGCAATTGTATTGGTGAGAGGGAGCCAGAGGAACTCATTAAGTCCAGATCAGTGAAGGGAAAAAGCGAGTGAAGCTCTAGAGAAGCCGGCCTGAAACAAACATATGCCCCATAGATCAGCCTGCTCAAATATTTCCATCAATTATCATTGATGGTTGGCACCTTACCTTTTTTTTTATCTGTTCTCTCCCAGAATTCCTGGCAGGCTCATGGGCCATCGCTCCATCTGCCATGATTTTATATCGCACACTCGTGTCCCATTGCCATCCGTGGCTCCCCATGCCCCTCGTGATTCATATCACTCGCTAATGAACACAAGGCTATGTTGTGGCAACATCAATTCATCACAACTTATTCTAGCTGGAATCGTTATGCATGGAATAATGACAGCAGTTCTTTGTCTACCATGTCCGTGTAATTTAACAGCGCCACTGTCATTTTTTCCACTTATGTTACGGTTACCACGTGGATACCAGTACTTCCTTTCATACGCTTTATCAAATTAAAGCCTGCCACCAGCCAAATTTGAAGTTTGTGTGTGTGTGTGCAATTTTGATGTCTGAAAGACATTGACAAGAAATACTGTTGCTTAGAAGCAACATACACACTTGAATAAACGCATTTATATCAAATGTGACACCAATATGAGTGCTTGTCATAGAATGCATGCTTGTAAAAAGTTTTTATGCTTTATTACTTAATTTGAGAGGTTTTGAAATTCAATTTTAACTGTTGTTCTAAATAATGTTCTGTTCGTTTTGAGCCTGGGGCAACACGGCGTCTCAGTGGTTAGCCCTGTAGCCACACAGCAAGAAGGTCGCTGGTTCAGTCCCGGCTGGGTCAGGTGGCATTTTCTGTGTGGAGTTTGCATGTTGCAGTAGGAGCACCAGTAGTGCTCATGTGATCTTCTCTCAGCTCACTCAGAGGCTCAATGTATTTCCTCGTGACTATAGACGTACACACCCCTGCATTTTCAGCAGATTGCCACCCAGAGCGACAGGCAGCTACAAAGTTGCTGCTAGTGTGAATGAGGCATAAGTTGGCCGTTCATTCCACTGTGTAAATCCCTGATGAATAAAGGGACTAATCCAAAGGAAATTAATGAATGAATGAATTAATAATTTTAAGTCTGTTCCCCATTTCTGAATGTTAATGTGACAGTCTGCAGTATTGGCGGCTGAAAATTCACCTGAAATGTTCACTAAATTAAAAAAAAATCCTAAATAGAAAACATTTATTTTAAATTGTAATCAATGTTACAAATAGCATTTTATTTATTGTATTTTTATCAAATAAACACAGTATTATATTTTCAAATTGCTCTTCTTCAAATAATTGCTGTATTTAAAGGCACAATATGTAAGATTTTTGGGTACACTTTATTTTGATGGTCCATTTGTGTATTAGTAGACTGTCTGCTTAATATCTGTTGATACTGCTACTAAACAGACATTTAACTGACTATAAGAAACTTTGCAAGTACATGTCAACTTACACTAACCCCAACCTAACAGTCTACTCATAATCTATTGAGAAGTACTTGGCATGTAACAAACGGACCATCAAAGTAAAGTGTAATCGATTTTTATTTTTGATTCAAAGTATTCAAAAAAGCCACTAGAACAGCCTTATATATTTCAGTAAAATGTATTTAAGTATGATAAACATTGCTGCTTCTTCTCCACATGATCATGACTGGAAGTGGTGGACTGTGGCATAATAAAAGCTCTGCTTGCTGCCGTGTTGTGTCAGCAAATTGCTTCAGAGGTTTTTTGTTTTAATGGTTTTCAGGCAGGTGATACGATGGCTTGGGGGTTAGCACTGTCGTCTCACTGCAAGAAGGTCGCTGGTTCAACTCCTGGCTGGGTCAGTTGGCATTTCTCTGTGGAGTTACATGCTCTGCCCGTGTTCGCGTGGGTTTCCTCCAGGTGCGCCGGTTTCCCCAACAGTCCAAAGACATGCACTATAGGTGATTTTGAATAAACTAAATCAGCTGTAGTGTATGTGAATGAGTGTGTATGGATGATTCCCAGTACTGGGTTGCAGCTGAAAGGGCATCCGCTGTGTAAAACATAAGCTGGATAAGTTGGCGGCTCATTATGCCGTGGCGACCCCTTATTATAAAAGGACTAAGCTAAAGGAAAATGAATGGATGAATGGTTTTCAAGCTTACTCTCTTTCATACTACCATGATAGAAGTTAAGAATATTCAGCAATGAGTTCCATAGGATGTAATGAAGATGACAACTCCCAGGATTCCACACAGTAGCATCAAATTACACATTTGTGAATATGTGCCCTCTAATGTGAAAAATCCCATATTGGGACTTTAAAATAAGTTTTAATCACTAGTTGCAATATTCCGATAAAGCCATGGCACACCAAGCTGAGTCAAATAATTAATGGCACCAGAATCTGACAGTATTGTCTGTGTCTTGACCAAAAGGCTGCACTCGAAAACCACAAAAAGGCTACAGGCGACTGCAAATAATATAAATCTGAGCTAAAAATATTTGCATATTAAAACGCTCTCTTAAGATGACGTGAACATTAGAACAGCTTTTTTTTGCGCCATCGTTGCCTGCTTTCATCACTTTCATTTTATTTCTTTTGTACAACCGTTCATTAAACCGAACATCCAATTAGAGTGATCTCTCTTGCTGACAGCCTAACACCACTTCAACACACCAATCTCTCACTGACAGTGTGGATTTATCTTGCTGAATTAGGCCAACTGCCATCAACGTGAGCCCACTAGTGTTTAAAGTTTGAACGTATGACAAAACTAGCCCTACAGATTCCACTGACAGCCAAATGTTAGCAAATAGCTGACCGTTGAATTGGTATGTCATGCTACAATGGTGTTAGCCTTATTACGATAGGGATTTTACTTTTTATGAAACCCATCTCCTCAAACACTGACTGATTCATTTCATAACATGTAAACCTTAGGGACATTTCTAAAAATACACAAATAACCTAAGTCTTGTAATAAAAATGCTTAGTTTTGTTTTATTTATTGGTCCAGTGTTTATGAAAAAAGGACTGAGTTATACAGAACTGAATTCAGTATTTGCTTTAATTATCCTTTTTCTTAACAATATTACTCCCTAACAACCTCTAGTGCCTGCCTCATTAGAATTTATTCAGAGGCTGCTTGCTAGACTACTAAAATAAAAGAAAAGTTACTTCTATCAAAGAACAAAGCATCAACTGAGGTCCATAAAATCACAAGTTCGAATTTGATTATTGTGAGAAGCTAACTCTTACGGAGAATAAGATCTCAAACCTTTCTCTGTAAATTAACCTGTAAATGAACACTTTAAAAAAACACAAAGACAGAAAAGATGTTGGCATCAGCTCAACATAAAGCCATTTGAAAATATAGGCAAAAATCCAATACAATGGGGATCGAAAGTTTGGGCACCCCAGGTAAAAAATTGTATTAATGTGCATGAAGAAGCCAAGGAAAGATGGAAAAATCTCCAAAAGGCATCAAATTACAGATTAGATATTCTTATGTCAAAAAAAGTTTGATATTTTCTATCATTTACACTTTTAAAATAACAAAAAAGTAGGCGTTTTGTAGGTGCCTACAAAAGTTTAAGCACCCTGCAGAGTTACTTTCTTGTACTGCCCCCTTTAGCAGTATCACAGCTTGTAAACGCTTTTTGTAGCCAGCCAAGAGTCTTTCAATTCTTGTTGAGGTATCTTTGCCCATTCTTCCTTACAAAAGTCTTCCAGTTCTTTGACATTTCTGGGCTGTCCGTCTCGCACTGTTCTTTTAAGGTCTATCCATAGATTTTCAATTATGTTGAGATTGTGAAGGCCATGGCAAAACCTTCAGTTTACGTCTCTTGATGTAATCCACCATGGACTTTGAGGTGTGTTTAGGATTATTATCCATTTGTAGAGGCCATCCTCTCTTTAACCTGAGCTTTTTCACTCATGGCATCAAGTTACCATCCAAAATTTGCTGAATTTTATTGATCCATTTTTCCTTCTACTCGTGAAATGTTCCCTGTGCAACCCCAACGCATGATTGATCCACCCCCATGCTTAACAGTTGGACAGAGGTTCTTTTCATTAAATTCTGTGCCTTTTCTTTTCCAAATGTATCATTGCTAATTCCGGCCAAAAAGTTCTATGTTAACTTCATCGGTCCACAGAACTTGTTTAGAGAGTAGTAGAGAGAATTTGATTGGTCAAGATTTGATGAGAAACTGAAGTATGTGACGTGAAAAAAATTGTTGATCCATTTAGGTAGAAGTGACAAACTTTAAGCTTTGGGTGTTTGTCAATTTTATATCTCCTAAACACAAATTTTGTAACTTTTATGGAGCACACTAGCTAATAGATACCCTTAAAACTAACAAACTGAGACTAAACAAATTTTTTTTTTTCTTATTTTCATGGGACCTTTAACTTTGTGCCTGATGGATCTGTTTCTCAAGCCAAACTCAAACCAAACAAAACTAAAATTACAAGGTATTAGTTAGGGATGTCCCAGTCAAATTTTTTCGCCCTTGAGTCAGAGTCAATTGATTTGAGTATCTACCGATAGCAAAACCCAATCCGATACTTCTATAATAGATAAAACAAGAATAAAGAAGAGCGAAGAAAGACATCCAGGATGTTCCTTATTTTTTATTTATTCACCTTATTTTAACATTCAACAACTCTGTTAACAAACAGAGCACTTCTGTGAGACAATCTTGTAATTAATTGACAATCTTCTGTGAACAATCAAGTAATAAATAAATAATTTCTTCACTTTGGACTTCAGCGAAACAGTAAGTATAAAAAAAATCTAATATAAAAACAAATAGCATCTCAATTTAAAATACCCGACAGGCAATCCCAAGTTTACATATCTCACAGTTTGCTATGGCAATGTCGTCATCATTTATAATACCTCCAGACCGCAGACATACTAGCACATTACACTTCAAGCTGCTTCCGTGTTCTACTTTGCCGGCATTTAACCAAAGCGTCTCTGCAACAAAGAGACGTCATACCACACACGTTGCTATTTCTGTGTGAAGTCAAGAAAGAGGTCTAGCTCTGTGCCACTGCAAAACTATAGATATGTTAAAAAATAGAGAACATGTATATCCTGATCAGGAGGTAACGTACGATTCCGATCAAATCTGAAACCGCATAATCGACCCCAATTTCCAATCACATGATCGGATCTGGACATCTCTAGTATCAGTAGTACCAACTTGGCACATAATGGTTACTTAAATATGAGGTGTAATAGTGTTTTCCTAGTTGATTACAGTATTTTTGCTGAAAGAAGGTTTTCCTGCAAAGAAAAAAACTGAATTAGAAAGCATTTCTCCCTCAATAATCATTTGCTAAGCTGTCTTTCTATTCATGTGCAAAAAGATACTGTATTATTCTAGAAATCTCTTTGATTACTCTCATTTGCTCTCTCTCTCTATCTTTCTTTGCCTTTAGCAACATTGTACACCTCCTGCATCCTGGTAGGCATCTTCATCAACAGCAGTATTCCCATCTTCTTGGAGCTGTTCATTGAGACGGTTTACCCTGTACCCGAGGGCATCACCTGCGGGTGGTCACTTTCCTCAGCAATCTCTTCACTGGACTTCTGCTGTTTTGCCTCACCTTTTACTTCACAGGTACCTTCATATTTTTTCCTCATTAAAGACAGCAAAGCAAACTAAGCTTTCACTCAGCCTAAATAAACAGGAACACACAGCAGAGATATGGATTTAAGTTTTTGAATGACGATTAACTTTCCATGTGAGGCGGTTTTGATGAAAAACTGTGCCGGGAGATTGACTTGTCTGCCCTATGGTGCTGTGTAAATAGGAGCTTCCAGCTGAATATTGATGAGCCCACTTTCTGACAGGTGTCTTTGGATTGACAGGTAGTCCAGTTTTATTCTAGCTTGGTGGATACTGTTTTGTCAGGTTAACAGAAAGGCTGTTGATGTTTTTCCATTCAGATAAACCGCCTGTCATGATGCGTTGTTTTATGGTGTGCCTACTCAACATATACGTAAAAAAACACGTTCATAACACAAAACAAAAATTTGTTATTTAGGTCAGTGGGGGGGGTGATATCATGAAAAGATTTCTAATACCATACTATTGTTTGCTTTATGTGAAATATTTATCTTTTCAATCAGGTTAAATCACACTTACAATATGAGCACTAAACAGTGGAAATGAATCCCATAGATTAAAAGAGAACTCTGATTTATAGAGGACTAAGATTCGATAGAGTTTGAGTTATTCATTATTACTTTTTTAAAGAGCCCCTATTTTGCATTATAAAAGGTCATGTTTTGGGGTCTCCAACAACAGGCTGAAATGCATGCAAGGTCAAAAACACTTTAATTGTCTTATAATATGCATTATTTTTAGCTAATTATCCCAACGACTCCCATATGATTGTTCAGCGATTCATTTGTTCCCAAAGCTCTCCTTTGCGTGAGGCTATTCTGCTGTGATTGGTCCTATGACCCAGTCTGTGTGATTGGTTAACTGGGTTCAGCGCGAGACGGACAGAAACACCCACCACGGCTATGAAGTAGCAAAGAGTATGTGAGAGCACAATGCAGGAATGCATTAAAGCAATGCTGTTAAACACCAGCATATTACTCTACTCTCAAACCTAACCCCCACGTTATAACAATGACACACATTCAGTATTAATCCACACAGTGGCAAAAGTTGAACTATTTTGAAAATTCACTGCGCCACACGTATGTAGGAACAGCTGATGGTGGCCATAGCAAAGACAAATGGCAGAGGACCATGAGTTCAGAAACGCATTTAATCGATAAAGGAAGGAGCAAGCATTGCGGTGGTTTTGGATGCAATATATGAACAGCCCATAAAGATTTAACCTGAGAGATACAGGTCAAGCACTGATCTAAAATAGATACATGATTACAAGGCACGCGGAACGATTACAAGTTACAACACACTAATAAATACATATTTTGCAAACTACACAAAACGAGGCAACAACTTTAAATACACTTACATGTTATGATCAGGAGGAAGAAGAAACTGGTCCATATGAACTGTAACAGTTGCTGACAGTCTGACAAAGTCCCATACATAATAGTCTCTGCTGCTCCTTTCTTCAATAGTAAACTGCCGACAAATCCTGCGTTGCAGCGTAGGCTATTGTATACAAAATCAGAAAAATGACCGTATCAAACACCACAATAGGTTGGCTATACTGTGGTATTGTTATGAAAATGAACTTTAACCCTTTATTCCCTGCAGCTGAATCTCCATCTGTCAGTGATCGTCGTCTTTGCGTTATGATCAGTCCCGTTATCCCCCGTGCTCCGCTAGTATCTGAAGGAAAAGGTGCGTTCACGTTTTACCGGAACTAGTTCTACATATTTGGTGATGTATCGCATTGACATCGACGCGTTCAAGTGAAAGATCCAAACTCCATACGATTCATTTATTAGACTATTTTGTTAAAGAATCAGTAGTTTTAAACAAGATGTATTTCAGATTTAAGGGGCACCTATGGTGAAAAATCTACTTTTCAAGCCATTTGGACAGACATATGTGTGGGTATAGTTTATAGACCGTCATATTGGGGTGATAAACACACCCAGTCCTTTTTTTTTTTTTCAATTTAACAACATAAAAACGGTGAACCAATTAAAGCAGTTTTCAGACCGACCGCAATTTGACGTAGGAGTGCGGTCCCCCCACCCACCGAATTGATTGACAGCTGCTTATTAACATGTCTCCGTAGTAATGCGTATAATCATATCAATAAGACAGGACGTGCACAAAGCAACCGTGAATAAAAGGTCTGTTCAGTTTGCTAGGATCATCAATCATCGTCAAATGTGATCAAGAGTGAGTTTTACAAGTTTAAAATGTTTTAAAACAGAGCATGTGTGTAATAAATTACAGCGATTTACTTCAGATTCACTTCATCAGCACAGCCGCGTGTCAGAACAATTATAAAAGAAGATGCTTCAATCCCGCTTTGTGGACATTAAATCAGGTTTGTTTTGTACATTAACATAAAACAGCAGTAGATATTAACCTGTATCCTCCTGTCACATTTGCGTGCAAAGAGAGCAAAGCTAAACGTGCACGCTGTCTGTGTGTGTTGTGCGTGCGTGTCCACCCCAATGGGTCCGTGCTGTGTGTGTGCTTGTGTATCTGTGTGTGTGCATGAACTTTGTAACAACATTGTGTGTGACTCATCGTTGCAACTCCACAACAAATGCATTAAATACTCAGTGGTAAAGTTCTTAATGTAGTATTTCTCACAAACGCTATGTGAGATCTTCTTCCTTTATGTCTGTCTGTTGTCTGAGGCAGTCGATGGAGGAGGTTAAGGCACGCTGAAAGGCACGTGCAAACGGTGGGCATGAAGAACTAGCCTTAAAGGCGCTGTACAAAAAAACGCCACCTGGTGCTAAGAGGTATAAAACAGAACCTTATAAAAGGTATAATAAAAAATCTGAATTGTATTTTGAGCTGAAACTTTACAGACACATTCTGGAGACACAAAAGACTTATCCTAAATCTGGAAAAAGGGGTAACCTAGGTGCCCTAGGTGACCTCAGCTGGATGTTTTCATTCACTTTGTGCGGTGTTACACACTACATGGCTCATTTTCAAAAACGTTTTAACTGTTAGGTTTCTTGTTGGAATACAGCTACCTAGCCAACACAAAAGTTAGCATTTTAATTTAGTTTTTATCATTTTTATCGTTTCATTCAGCTCAACAAAAACAATGACTAGAAGCATTTCAGCATTACTCATTGATAAGTTAAAATTCAACAGTTAATTCACGTTGTTCCCAATTCTCAGCTACAAAAGCAGGGCTTATTAACATTAATTACCAACAGCTCCTTTAAGAAATACTATGCACATACTCACACGTATGACTTATGTTGTACATTAGATTTATTATTATTTTATATGATCAGATTTCTGTGAGCAAATGAAAACTAAGAATTGTATTTACACTTTTTTCCCCTCATTGTCACAACTGCGCTTGACCAGTTCATTAGGCCTACGAAAAAGCCTACATTTTTGAGTTTAATTGAGCTGTGTCCTGTTATATGGTCATGCATATTTGTCATTTTTCTGTGGGTGCCAGCCATTTTCCATGGGTACTCAAGCTCAAGGATCAGAGCATCTCTGAGACATCTCTGTATCTTCATAGCAATGCTTAGGAAGGAAACCACCCACAACACTTGTGGGTATTACATTTTTCACGGACAAGCACCACTCACATTTTCTTCAGAGATTAGCTTATGTTATGAATTATACAATCGTCAGCCTCTGTTCATTCTGGCCACTGTCAAATCCAGATGCCCGCTGTGATACACTCATCTCCCCATTCTCTCAGTGGCTCTGACAGCTCTCTGTTTTTATGAGCAGTCAGGTTGCTGGCCTGCTCCCAGGTGTCAGGAAAGACTGCAAAAAACTCCCCAGTCTTCCTGCTGATCCCTTGGAGAAGATTAAACCGAGATGAGTGAGCTTAACTGGCTCATCCTTTCAAATCTGATTGGGTTATCGGTCCCAAATGAAGCCACGAGATTCGTTCTGCCTTGTGTGGCTGTCAGAACAGCGGTGGCCTGCCAACACCGTGCAATGGCTGAAAATAACACCGAAACAATGAGCTCTCTATATATAGCAGGTTATTACGTTGCATTGCTATTGAGTTTTGAACACTTTGTTTCTGTTTAGGCCAATCGGTGTGTAGGCGCTGAAGTGATGATGGATGGATTTCTGTTTGTTTCATCAGAACCATCCTGCAACCTCTCACTGCTCCACTGGCAGAAAGCCCTTCCCAACATAATAATCTCTCTGTTAACTAAACTGCATAGAAATCCTCCTCTTAAAGGTCCACTTTAAAAATCTTTGAGAGTTTTTTTAAGCAAATGTACATCCGCAGAAGATAAATGCTCAAGAAATATCATCCTTGAACATCCGTTGATGTAATGTTCTCCTTTATTTTTATTAGTTTCATTGTTAATTTTCATTTTTATGAGCTAGTACTTGGATACAATCATTCAACTGAGGGTTTCCAGCTAGTGCAGTGGTTCTCACCACATTCCTGGAGGACCATCAGCTCACATTTTCTTTGTATATATGTATGTATGTATGTGTATATATATGTATGTATGTATGTGTATATATATGTATGTATGTATGTGTATATATATGTATGTATGTATGTGTGTATATATATATATATATATATATAGATATATATATATATATATATATATATATATATATATATATATATATATATATATATATATCTATATATATATATATATATATATATATATATATATATGATACATATATAGATACATATATATTCGAGTCCTGATCAGGAGGTAACGTTTGATTTCCGATAGAGTCTGAAACATTGTGATTGAGCTCGATTTCCAATCACGTAATTGGGACAGAGTGACAATAACAAAACGTGTAATGTTACAGAATATTTCTATTTCATATAAATGCTGTTGAACACATTTGGAATATTATTAACTAAAGAATCATGAAACAAATGCAAAACAGAAAAAAAGTCTCTCAAAACTGTTCTCAACCTAGACCAAAGGAGTATGTTAGATCGATTTCTGAAGCATGAAAATAATTTTATTATTACAATTAAATTATAAAGACATTTCTCAGTATTTATCTTTTGTCTGTATATTTAATCAAATAAATAGACTGTTATTAACAGTTAAAAAATCTACCCAGCCCTAATTTTGGAGTGGAAGTTATATGTGGTGCTTTTTTGCTATTACCTGTGAATACAGTTGAGAATCATATTTAATAATGATGTCCCCTCTGTCTTTGTTGAAAACTCTTGACCTCCTGAATATGACTTTCACAGAGTTCTGTTGTTTACCCTGCTGCTTCCATTTCATGGCTAATACAGTTCTGAAGTATGCTGTAGATTGGTTGGCTACAAGTGTGCTCTCTTCACTTGACTTCTACCTCAAAGATGTTCTTTATTTTTCACATCCTCATTTATTTTTAAGCCACCCAAGGTTGTGTTGGAGTGCTTTCAGTGAAAAGCACCTGTCTGTGGCCGATGATACGTCACAAATGTCTAACACTTCTTTGTATTCACTGTAAAATGTGGTGAAATGGATGCACTTCATTGAGTTATCACCGCTGTCCTCTCTCAGCTGGACATTTTAAACTGGCAAGGTTGGTTCATTCACCCTTAATCTGAAAGCTGGCTGAATAGCTGGTGCAAACTGAACATTCAGCTTTTTTTGATTGTGTGGCTTAGAAAAGCCCATGTCTCACCTAGTGTTTGAGGGTGGGCCCGTCTGTCCGATGCCAATAATAAAATTAGGGTCCAGTAACCTTTTGTAGCAACCCAGAGTGTGTGTTCCTGATGGCTATTCCTGCTCTAAAGTCTCTCATTCCAGCATTCAATTCAAGCAGCTTCAGCAGAAGCAAGTTTCCTATACAACTTTCAAGGCTTAGCTCTGAGTTAAAGCTGAGGTGTGTATTTTTGTGTATTGTGTGGTTTTAAAGTGTGATTTGGACTGGAGGTCAGAGGTTGGGATATAAATAATAATTTTTTATTGAATGAATTATTAATTATTGAATTAAAAATAAATCACTGCGCTCTTAAGTTTCTCTTAAGGTAACACATTTCTTCAGATGACAAATACTAAAGTGGGTCTACACTCAATTATTCATTAAATTAAAAATAGGGGAAAGAAAACAAATGTAACTTATTATTGGACATACTGTACAATATTTTGTCATTTTAATTATTTATTTTTTTCCCCTCATACTTCCGCCTTCAGTGTCACGTGATCCTCAGAATCATTACATTATGCTCCTCTTTTATGATCAATTATTATTGGTGCTCAATTATTAAATCTTGGACAAAACTTCATGCTTCATGTGTTTGTGTAAACAATATTTTTTTTTGTATTCTTATTAGAGCTGCACAATATATTGATTGAGGATCGATATCGCAACGTGAGCATTTGCAATAGACACATCACAGGATCTGAAACGTTGAGTCAGAATTATAGTCACAGGTTGAAAAAACATGTTTTATGTTACACACTTTGCAGTAACTTCAGAATTGTTTTTAAGGTTTTGACTGTGTAAGCATTCCAAGCCAGTTTTAAGCATTCAGGCACAAAAAATTTATTATAAGTTTGTAACTTAAAGAACGATTAATGAAATCTAGACAGTGTTATTTTACATTTGATTATTCAATTTATGTACCTGAATACTTTGACTCCTATAAAACTTTTTTATCTGTATCTTGCTACAGTATTTATCAATGCTTGTGATTGATTTATTATATTTCATTCAGATGTACAGTGGTCCCTCGCTATAATGCGGTTTACCTTTCGCAACTTCGCAGTTTTGCAGATTTTTTGGGGGGGCAATTTACAATGCTTTTTTTACAGCTCATTGTGTTCTGCGTCCTGATTAGCGCATTGTGATCTGCATCCTGATTGGCTGTAGACCACTGTCAGTCAATCACGTGCCGTGTCTCCTGTACAGTACAGAATTCATTCAGCTTGCCAAATTCACATAAATCTTCGATCACTAGCAGTGTCTGAAGTGCTGTACTGTATGTTGGCAAGTTTTTTCTCTCCCAAAACCCCACAATGTTGACGAAACGGTTCTGCACCCTCAAAGGCACCTGCGCTAGGAAGATGTTAACCATCGCCCAAAAAGTTGAACTTCTGGACATGCTAAAGGAAAGGTAGAAGTTAAATGCTGTAGGGAGTCATTAAAGAATAAATTAATCTTCGGTTTGTTAGATTTGGTTTTACAGCCTTAAAACACTCTATAATAATTGAAAAAATAAAGCAAACTACGTTCATCTATTGTGGGTTATTTTTACAGCGTAACTCCCATGATAAACGAGAGACCACTAATACTGCAAAATTATCATAATCAATCTAAAATTACCAATTATTTTCAAATAGTCCCATTCATGTAATCTGGGAAAATTATAATCAATATTGCATTATGTTTTGCAAAAAAAAATATATAATATGATATAATGTTAAAAAATAGCCACATTTACTTTATATAAAATCCTTAGTCAACCAGTTGTTACTGTTCCAGTTTGATGAAATTTCTTTTTTCTAAAAATTGCACTTTTTAATTGGTAATATTATGATCTCCACACAATAATATGAATCAGCACAGCAGTTTTAAACATTGGTAATAAATCAGAAATCTTAATTGAGCTACAGATTAGCATATTCATATTTAATTTTGAAGGAACATGTGATGCTAAAGACCAAAAATTTTAGATCACAGTAATAAATATCTTTCCAAAGACACACAATAAGTAATGTTTCCAAACTTTTGCCCAGTTAGAAGTAAATGTATTTATTCTTCTCATTTTCTTTATTTTTTATTATATACAAATTTAGGATAACACCTCGACTGTGCTGTCAGTCCAAACCAACCAGGTAAACAATCAAACCCAGAAAGTGCAAAAATACAGGTCTGATTTAATCTCATAAGGAGAAAACAGAGCCTACAAACTGTCAGTCAAGCATCTCTAGATGCAGCTTGGGCCAAAGCGAGACATTAAACCCAGCTTGAAATATGCCATCAGTCTGCCAGCTGAATGGGTAGCGATTAAGAATAATTACAGCAATAAGAGGACCGTCTCAGACGCCTGACAGAAGTGAGGAGTCCTGTGGGTGAGGGAGAAGACGTCGGGCCACGCGGTTGTTTCCTCTCATCCCTTCCCTTATCACTGCTTTTGTCCCAATGCTCCTCGTGTAAGAGGATTGCGAGTGTCAGCGTGAGTGGCCTGTTTACGCTGTCATTCCACCGTGGCCTTTTCAGTGCATTACGGCCCCCGAGACGATGGCAGAAAAGAGACAGGCTAAATTGCACCCTTAATAACAACATCTCTGCATTCTGCCGTCAGGTATTAAGGGGAAGGAAATACGGACATAACAGTTTGACTGCTGTGTAACCGACAGGCAGGATATAATTGCCGTGCTCCCATTATTGCCAGAGAGGCAAAATCGAATCCTTTAACCCAACGTCTTTTGTATTCTCCTTAGTTGAGCTTTGCCGGGGGAAAGGTTGACCAGCATGTTCGAAGTTCTGTCTTGAATTAGCTATGGAAAGGGGACTGTTGATGACCAAGGTTATAATGTTTCGTTTTTTTTTTTTTCTTTTGTACAATTTGATAGTACAATTTTTAGTAATTTGAAGTACAATTTAAAGGCTGATTTCAAATAAAATGTTCATACGAGCTCAGAATCGATCACGTCATCTTGCTATAAAAGTAAAACAACAAAGCTCTCACTCAAAAAAAATTTAAGCAGCACATATTTTATTAACATTGATGGGAGACCACAAGGGAAAGCTAGGTTGCTGCTGGAAGTGGTGTTAGTGAGACCAGCAGGGGCACTCAACCTGTGGTCTGTGTGGGTCCTAATGCCCCAGTATATTGATGGGGACTCTATAATGCTCAGTGAGCGCCGTCTTTCAGATGAGACCTTAAACCGCGGTTTAAAGAAAAAAAATCCCATGATGTCCTTCGAAAAAAGTGGGGGTTTAACCTTGGCATCCTGGTCAAATTTGCCCACTGCCGTTTGTCCATCATGGCTAGTAACCATCATCATTTCATAATTAGCTTAATTACTCTCCTCTCCACCAATCAGCTGGTGTGTGGTGTGCAGTCTAGGACAAGATGGCTGCCACTGCATCATCCATGTGGATGCTGTACACTAGTGGTGGATGAGAAGACCCCCCCCCCCCCCCAAAAAAAGTGTAAATCACTTTATAAATGTAAGGACTTATTATTATTTTTAATTCAATACTATTTTTACATTTGCTGTAATTTTCAGTTTAGTTTTGGTTTGTTTCATTGATAGTTTTGCTATTTTTAGTTTAGCTTTTACTTTGTGATTTTTTTATTTTTATTTTTTTTTTTTTCACTTTTAGTTTAAGTTATTGTAGTTTAGTAGAGCTAACAGAACCCTTCTTCTGTAGACCAAAACAAAGAATAATGTTTGCATAGCTTACGTTAAAGCGGTCATGAACTAAGATCTCATCTATTACTTGAGCTTTTGATAGATAAGAATTCATCATGCTAAAAGAATATCCTGTAAGTTTTAGAGCTGAAATCGATCTTGTTATTGAAATAACAACTTATTTGGAATCAAGCTCAGAAAACAGCAGATCCTGATTGCACCTAACCGTGACATCATAGGTAGAATAAACATCTCCGCCGAAGAATACAGTGCTTGACTTTATAGCTCCACCTACTAATTTGCAAAGGGGGTGGTCAGATCTTGTCACAGAGGAGCAATAAACATGCTGTTGAAAATTTCAAAACATTGGACAGGGCCTGGTTGTGGATAAACGGTCACGGTAAAGTCAAAATGAAGGAACATCTTGTAAAAATTCCATCATAATCAGTTAGGCTATTATTCTTTATTTATTTATTATTTTAAAATAAAAAACAATCTTATATTTAATTTTTTTTAATTTTAATTTTATTTTATAAATTTTTTTTCGTTTTAGTCACCTTTTCACATTCATTATTAATAATGATCATACCTGGTGAGGCTGTAGATTATACATTTATTCTAAAGAGAACAGATGACCAGAGACTGCTTTTCCCATTTATCAGCACACAGAATAAATTAAAATCAGAATTGATGACTGTCTTTGACCTGTTTAAAATACCATATCTTTTTGGGGTTTTCTGCCACAGGACAAATACTTATTATGTCTGAAACTTATCATTTATTTTTTTTTGCTAATTCTTATTTTATTTTAATTAACGGAAATGATTTTCACCAGTAGCTTTAGTCTTTGTCTTTGTTTTCATTGACTAAAATAACCTTGTCGACGAGTCCTTGGATTTTTGAAGGGAGTCAAGTCTGATTGGATTACCTGCACTGAGCCACTCTCTTCATTAACATTCGCTACAGACGTCCCGCCTGCTGATGCTACCTTTCTGTTTTAAATTGATGAAGCTGGGGCAAGCGTTGCACCACAGACATAATAGCCAGATAAACACAAATCCATAACCCTGCCGCTGTACCAGCCGCTGTTGAAGGGCTAGTAAGGCTGATTAATGAGAGGCCTTTGAAAAGAATCCCCACTTCCCCATTTCTTCCAGGCCGACACGGCTCTGTCCTGCGGTGTTGACTGTGCTGCATGGCTAAATCATATGATTTAGCCCAAATGGGCCCTCAGCGGGCTGACCCAGCATGCATTTCACCTTCTGCCATCGATTTGCAGCTCTCACTTCAGGGGCAATTGATCAACCTGTTATCTGGATACGGGACGTCTTGAAATTGAAATCCACTTCTCTATTAAATTAAGTTGCGCTCTTTCCTTTGTCCTCAGGGGTCTGTGTGTTTGACCTGGTTTATGTTATATTCAACCCGGCGCTCTATCAGAGCCTCAGCAGCTGGTGTGAGGCCTTTCATCTATTGAATCGCTGCTGTATACGTCAACACTGAATGTGTTTGCACAGCTTCTTGCGTGCTGCTTTGGTGTCGTGCTTTTAAAATGCATCTTGGTCATTCATCATGTGCAGTGTGTGTGAAATAGTTTCAGTTGCTGGTTTAACCTTCAACCTTGTTAAAAAAACCTCTTGTAATCTTTAATGGCCATTGAAAAGAAAAGAGCGGCTGTAGGAAACTGTGTCTTTGCTATCTCACACTCTCTTGACGTGTTTCAGACAGTGATTATTATATTTTGTTTCTACAGTCTATTTGCCTGTGGTTATTAGAGCATGACTATGTATATGGTTTGGTCAGAAGGAATGAATGGCTGTGATCTGTAAAAAAAAGTCTGTGGGGTGTTATTTACTATATAAAGGATTCATTTCGTCCATCAATAATTTTATTGGATTATGAATTGAAAAAAAATAAAATAAATGGAAAACAAAATTGAAGGGTAGAAGTCAGCAAAATCAATCAATCAATAGTATAAATAATAGACCAAGCACAAAATTCATTATAAGCGAAAGTAACGAGTCAGATTTAAAAAATGGTAGTAAGGTATAACATCAATAATAACTTTTATCCGTTAAATAAATATACATAATACTCTGGATACAAACAACAAATCAAAAAAACAACATAGGGATATCATATGACGCTGAATGTTGCTTTTGAAGAAATGAAGCAGCTTTAGTATAATGCAAAGAACTATTTGTCAAATACCTCCATTTTTTATTTTATCCAAAGTATGTTTTTTATTAAATGAAGTGTTAAATTTAAGACATTTATTAGTTATAAATAGTGGAAGTCAGAATTATTAGCCCCCTTTGTCTTTTTTTAAATATTTCCCACATGATGTTTAACAGAGCAAGGAAATTTTCACAGCATGTCTGATAATATTTTTTTTCTTCTGGAGAAAGTCTTATTTGTTTTATTTCGCTAGAATAAAAGCAGTTTTAAATTTTTGTAAAAATCTTTTAAGGTCAAAATTATTAGCCTATTTAAGCTATTTTTTTTTCAATAGTCTTACAGAGCAAACCCTCGTTATACTTGCCTAATTACACTAACCTGCCTAGTTAACCTAATTAACCTAGTTAAGCCTTTAAATGTCACGTTAAGCTGTATAAAAGTGTCTGAGATATATTCTAGTCAAATATTATTTACTGACATCATGCACAAAGATAAAAGAGATAATTATTAGAAATGAGTTATTAAAACTATTATGTTTAGTTAGAAATGTGTTTGAAAAAATCTTTTTCACCATGTTTTTGTCATGACAGTTACTCCGAGTCGCCTCCTGTTGTTATAAATAATAGTTAAACCGGTACAAGTATGAAAGCCTCCTCAACTTACAACTTTTGCACATAATAGCCTTACTTTATGTTCTGCACTTGCTTCATTTTTAAAAAAATATTCTAAAGCCCTTGTCCGTCCCATATGCATTCAAGCCCATGACTCAGGCTGGCATCACTAACCCCGGTCACCCTTGCTATTTTGTTTTTCAGAGCTGTCCTGGTTGAACTGGGTGTCTGACAGGATCCGCATCTTCAGTCTCCTGCTCCTCCTCCTCTCAGGGAATCATACGACCGCCTCTATTTTGGATGTCTTTGTCTCTGTCTGAGCATCGAAAAGGGTTTTTTATTTTCCCAAGAAGAAGAAAACTGAAGTGCTTGTTTCTTTATGGGCCACTATATTCCAGCAGAGTGCCAGAGAAAGGGCACACAGCTTGATGCTCACTTTATGGATCTGTTTTTTTGTTTTTTTGAAAGATGTAATTGTGAAATATACGACCAGCAGTGTGGCAGTGCGGTTGTGTTAGCATCATAACTAACAGTGGGAACCTGAGACGTAACTAAAGAAGATAGACATATAGATATTTGACTTTCCTACTTGACCTTCTGGATGCATCCCTTTTTCTCTTTTTTTACTTTTTATTATTAGCATTTTTTAAAAGTGATTGTGGAACTTTGTGTTTACATAATGGCACAAAATAAGGGACTTCCATTGCATAGAGAGACAGGCACAATTTGCAGTGATGGCGACTCAAGTGCTCTCACCACATCTAATGGGAGCGTTTGGATACTTATAGACAAGCTCAATTAGCTGTCTGGCGGGAGCCGTGGCCGGTCTGCAGACCGGGGACCTCTTAGGGCTGTAGGTCACTTGTGAACAGCCTGTGGATCCAAGCTTTAATTGACCTTGATAGGTCTGTCAAATAAGTGTGCATGTGCCGTGCTCCTCCAGTCTTCTCGTTTCCTTGTCAACCCATATATGCAAAGGATAATTCACTCGTGGCTGTGAAAAGTTTTCCCAAGTGTCTAGAGTCATCGTTTACATGACGAAGGATCTGTTTTATTAAACATTCGTCGTCTTCTCGTGTGACGGCCTGGTTTGTAGCTGTAGCATGCGCACATTGGGTGAGCCTTTTACCCGTTTTATAGACTTTTATGCAAGCGATCATGTTTTAAATGTGATTTAATAACTAATTTTAGGGATTAATACACTAATGTTGTCAAAAAGGGATTGTTGTGTTGTTAATTTATGTTTGATTACTGTTGCAGAAGAGCGCTTAAACGTGGACTTGCTGGACTGATACAACACTATTCGCCAGCAATAAAGAGCCATGTTCGGTAGCCTTTCGTGACTTGTGGCGTAACCTCATGCAACGTCGAGTGCAATACTCCCTCTCCCCGCTGCACAAATGAACCCACCGGCGTGTTTTTTTTCCCCCTGCATTTCTACCATAAAAATGGAGCCCATCTGGACTGCATTACTTACATGCGACTCTGCTGTGAAAAGCAAAATTTGGCAGCTTGAGATGTAAACAAATCTCAGACTGCTGTTGGATTTAGCGGTGATTTGATTGACGGTTATCGTTGGAAATCAGAAGCTTAATGTTGGACGCAGGTGGTTCTGTTCTCCTGCATGCAAATCACTTTTGTCTCTGTACAGAACGGCTTTCTCTTTTTAGCTGTGGTTAACATTCGTTGCCTTAATTAACAGTGACCTTTGTTGTGTCCTCCTGTTCACTGTGATGTGCTTGTGCCCTGTTCTGTCACTGTAATGTTAACGTTGAGTGGCACTGCAGGGGAAACTTGGCCCTGTCCGTGTGTGAATACATGTCAAAGATTTTTAGCACCTTATTAAAAAATATGTTTTTAAAAGCAATCGTGCCTTATTCTGCTCTGTCATCAATGATGTTAAAATCAGTCCACTCGGAGATCACCTTTCTACAGACCACTGCTGTTGTGTTGGCATTTCAGTTTTCCCATGCTGCATCATCGGTAAAATAATTGTTACAAATGTGTTAAAACTTGTGCAGTTGCAGTTGTGTAAAATAATTTGTGTTAAAGTTATTTGTTTTGTAAAGCAGCGTACGTGGCTTTCGGTTTAGTTTGTTACCTCAGATTTAAGCTAATTCATTTTTAATGTGATTCAAATGGCGCGAGACACAGAACATGGACTCAAACTTTGCCATACTTGAAGCTTAGAGGTAGAATATAATTAAAGTTACTCTCCGTCTGCACAGACGGAGGGACCGCTAACTGTGCTCGAGTCTTGAAAGTAGTGATCAGTGCTCGGTTATCGCGAACTTGACAGTTCACTTAAGATCACAGAAATACCGCACGTATGAATTGATCAAGCACTGTATGTGTGCATTTTGTCACTCGATTTTCTGACACACATAGACCTACTGTGAATGATGAGCAGCAATTTATAATTAAAATATGTAATTCCAAATCATATTAAAATACAAGTTAGATTTCAAAGATGTACACGTCATATGTACATGCAACATGTATTTCAAAATGTATAAAAATTATATATATAGCCTATATTTATCAGGTCCAAGCAGCATTTCCAGGTTTTGATGAATAAACTACTATACAATAATATTTTAAAGTACAGCACTTTTCTTTTTACTTTTTAAGAACACTGCCAATTTTATTTAACTTTTAAAAGCACATTTTTTTTTGTTTGTTTTTTTCTGCAAGTACAGTTAATGTTCAAACTATTTATAATGTTTAACATGGCTGACAATGATACATATTCTTAATAATAGGAATTAATCTGCCTCTTTTTTAAATGAACAGTGCTGTAGCTGCTTAATTAGGCTACTATGCTACTGTATTTCAATACTGGTCATTATGGTGGTTCTTGGAGAGACAATTTTTTTCTGAGGTGGTAATTGGTGAAAAAAGTTTGACAACCACTGCTCTATCGTTTATATTGTAGTGTCAAATACATTACGGTAATATTTTTTAGAATTTATATGAGCGTAATGTTATAAGGGATGCAGACAGAAACAGCTTTGTGGGAAAATTGCAATGTTAAAAGTACAATGTTTACATTTTGCTTTTATTTAGAGATATTTTTAATTTTCATGATTAAAATCATTAGTTTTTAAAAACTGATTTATTAATGTTTGTTTCGTGTTTCTACTTTTTTAATCAAACATTTGCGCTATAAGCTATATATTAATGGCTATAAGCTATTAATTTGGTTGAATTTTCAGAATTGGCACTATATATCGTGATATAATTATCAGGATATGGGATGATTTATTTTGTGATTTGTGAATTTTGTCATATCCCAGTCTTAAATTGTGGTAAGTATATGTTATTGCCTTTAGAGGATGTTTGCCTGCCCGGTGAGGAAACCGCATTTTGTTTATGCTGAATGTTTCATTGGGTGTCTATGCATGAGCTCATATTTTTTGGAGTTTGCACATGCTCAGTGATGCTCCACACCCTTGGAGGCATGAGATCATGAATGGCATCAGGATAAAGAGCAGGCGTACACAGCTAGTGTGTTGGCATATTGTGGGGTAAAGCAGCCAAAAAAATCTGTGATTAACATGCAAGCCTATAGATTACTGCTTTCATGCTCTTTAGAATTTGAACATTTATTTGATTTAAAATGTTATGTTATATTTCCCAAATGATGTTTAACAGAGCAAGGAAATTTTCACAGTATGTCTGATAATATTTGTTTTTCTGGAAAAAGTCTTATTTGTTTCATTTCGGCTAGAATAAAAGCAGTTTTTAATTTTTAAAAACCATTTTAAGGTCAAAATTATTAACCCCTTTAAGCTATATTTTTTCGAGTCTCCAGAACAAACCATCATTATACAATAACTTGCCTAATTACCCTAAACTGCCTAGTTAACCTAATTAAGCCTTTAAATGTCACTTTAAGCTGTATAGAAGTGTCTTATAATATTATTATATATAAATTATAATAATATAATATAGTTTAATAAACAACATAATATTGTAATTTTATGAATTGAATTTTAATTTTTAATATTTAGAGGTATATTTTTGTATTGGATTGCATTATAATAATTTCTTAATAATTTTTAGATGGTTCACTTGATCACATGATATATGATTTCATCGTGTGTGCGTGTGTGCGTGTGTGCGTGTGTGCGTGTGTGTGTGTGTGTGTGTGTGTGTGTGTGTGTGTGTGTGTGTGTGTGTGTGTGTGTGTGTGTGAAAGCTGAAAAAAAACACAATTATTGTTTTTGGAGGGAGGACAACTCATTAGTTTTACAAACTTAAGTTGATTGAACATAAAACAATTAAGTTAACTAAATTCCTTCATGTTGTCCCGACACGCATTGACTGCGTGGAACCCAATTTTTTTTTTAGTGCATAGAATAATCCTTTTATTTTTCTGTCCATCTCTAATGTTCAGTTAAACTAACAAAAGTTTGCAATTATGTGAAGATGAAATTGCTTTGCATTGCTTCATTGTATTTTTACATGGTGTTTAAGTGGGATTCTAGTCCCTAAGGGACATGGAAGATTGATCCCGTTTTCAAGGTATATTTGTTCCCTTCACTTTTTAAAAAAAGTCTTACTTTTTCACTTTCTCAAGAATGAAGTATTGAAGTTTCTTTAGTTCTTTTTTTTTTCACAGCACTGCTGTCAGAGCATTGAAGGAACATTGATCTCTTTCTTCATCCCACCACCGCTGAATACCAAAAGCAGCATTTAAGCTTGTCGCATCAACTTTTCAGCACATAAAAACGCCTCAGATTCAAGTGTTGGTTTTCAGCGTTGACAACAGCAGCAACAAGCGTCCTGGGAGAAAACTGTCTTAAACAGGTGTTTTCATTCAGTGACAAGCAATTTCATAAAATCCATTTTGGTTTTGTTCCCCATTCACGCGCCTTGGTTCCGCCATGGTTTCTGTTCATGAGCACATGACTCACGATCATTTAAAGGATTTTTAGCATGCCAATCTCTCTGTGCAGCTGACTTATGAAATGTTTTACCTGTCTGACAATATTAATAGAAAAATAATGAACAAAAGAACTATCTTATTTATTTTTCAGCATTTACTGTTCAAGTTTTCAACAACCAAAGACATTAACCTACAAGTTATTGTATATTATTGTTTAACATCAGAAAAAAAAGTAAAACAAGTTTGGAACAAGTAAAAGGTGAGTTAATGGTGACAGAATTTTCAGCTTTGGAGGAACTGTCCTTTTAATGGTGAGTATAGTGAATTGATGGTGAAATATATTTGATATATTTGATTTTAGGGATGCTATCGATAACTTGATGATCTATTGATTGTCAATAACCCTTTAATCTATGTCGAGATAATTATTGATATCGAATTGTTGCCCAGCTCTACAGTCAAACTGCTTGCTCTACAAACAAGTGTGTTGTGGCTATACAGACAAAGCAGAATAATATAATAAGAAAATCAGTTTGCAACATCAAGCAGCTGTTTTTTGAGGTCTAAAAATAAAAAGAAGTGAATGAAACCGGAAGTCTTGAGCAAAAAGGTTTTAAATGGCTGTGCCTGCTTGTACACTAAGAAATAAGGTCAATGAAAATAGTATGGATACATAGGGCAAAATGTTTTCCTACTATTTTATATTGCATGTTGATATTTAGTCATTACACAAAAATGCTGATTGTTTAAGTGCATTTTTTTATTTACTAGACAATGTTATATTTTGTATTTTTACTTATTTGAATCATTAAGTCAAGACAAGTTGAGCTTTATTGTCATTTCTCTACATTTGTGGACATACAGTGGAATGAAATATTGTGTACCGCAGGACCACGTGCTATAAAAAGAAACAATCATAATTATGAACACAAAACTGGTCGTGAGAGCCTTTTTAAACCTATACACACCCGAGCAGTTGTCTAACTATACTAACTTCTTGCATATAATAAAATGAATACTTAAACTATACACATAACCTAAGACATATCACTATTACATAAGACAGAACAATATTGCGCAAAAGAGGTATTTTAAGGTTGAACATGTACTGCAACAGTATTTGTGGTATATTTACAGGTAAACATTGTTTACCTTAATTAGTCCTTGTAAGAGGAAGTTTAAGTAAAGCGTCCATTAATACTTTAATATTTTATTGGTTGAGGAACTATAGGGTTATGCCTGTCACGATAACTATTTTGTTGTATGATATCTTGCCCCACAATTTATTGCGATTAAATGATATTAGTGTCCTTTTAAAATCAATTGATACCCCTCATTATATAATGCAAGTATGAACATAATCGCATCATAATGAAAGTACAATCTTACAAAGAACAGATAATAATTTTATTCTTTAGAATATTTAATATAATTGTGGAAATTTGAATAATTAGGCATTGGAATCAGAATGGGAAAAGGTATATATCCTACACAAATACTTAAAAATGTAGGGATAGGTACCAAGAACTAGGAAAAAAAGTAACGTTTAACAAATCAATTTAGACTTTTAAACACTGAGACACAGGGCACTGTACTGGCTACATCCTCTACCAGCTCTATTTTCAGATTGTTTAGGCACCTGATTATACTATACTAATTTGTACTAAATAATTCTAAGTAAATACAAAGATTTTTTTTTTTTTTTTTTTTTTAAACCACACTGACAACTTCAGTAGAGATCGGAAGAGATGACGGAGGCTGTACAATCTGTTAAAATCTTGTATGGCGATATATATTGCATCACCAAAATGATTGAGTCCACATATCCATGTGTTGTGCGATAAGTCGATATATTGATTATTATGACAGCCCTATATATATGGTAACTTAATTGACATTGATTACAATATAATTTTTACTTTTCATAAATATTCAAAGTCATGTAATAACCTCAAGTAACACTCCAGGTTTTTGAGTGCCCTGTAAGGGTTAGTTATCTTTAATTATTAGTATAGCACAGTGTATGAATAATACTAGGGATGCTCCGCTCGATCAGCCGGAGATCAGTATCAGCCGATAATCACATTTCATGACTTGATTGGCACTCACGAATCTGGCCGATCTCATGAACTGATCACAAGTGTTTGTTTACCCAGTTTACAAGCAGAGGAAGACACATTTTAACTTCTTGTGCACTCCAAACTTTTTTTTGATTGGAAACTTGTTGAATTACTCTTCCCTCGTTTGCAGTGTTTTCAAATTGCATTGTTAGTATTTTTTAAGCAATTATTTAGTCTGTTTATCTATTATTTTCTGTAAAGCTGCCCTCTGACCATGACATGTCCACACTAAATGGTTATTAGAGACATGTTTAAGGGATTATATGTGACATCCTTCATTTATTCTCTTAGATAAGGCGAGATCTCCACTTAAGTATACACTTAGCCACAGCCGTATCACCCTGCAGCCCAAGACCGGTTACTCACTGAAGCTAAGCAGGGCTGAGATTGGTCAGTACCTGGATGGGAAACCACATGGGAAAACTAGGTTGCTGTTGGAAGTGGTGTTAGTGAGGCCAACATCTGTGTGAGTCCTAAGCCCCAGTAAAAGTGAAGGGGACACCATACTGCAGTGGGCACCGTCTTTCGGATGAGACGTTAAACCGAGGTCCTGACTCTCTGTGGTCGTTAAAAATTCCATGGCACTTCTCGTAAAAGAGTAGGGGTGTAACCCCGGTGTCCTGGTCAAATTCCCTCCTTTGGCTCTTCCGATCATGGCCTCCCAATCATTCCCATACACTGAATTGGCTTTATCACTGTCTCTCCAAGTGGATGCTGCACACTGGTGGTGGTGTGGAGAGACCCCCCCCCCTCGTAATTGTAGAGTGCTTTGGGTGTATGTCTATACACAATAAATGCGGTATATAATACACTTTACTTTACTATACTTAGAGGGTAAATGTGCTTTATGCAATGACAAAATTATAGCTTGAAGCATCGAAATCGGTAGTCGGTATCGGCAGATCATCATGATGAGGATTCAATACTCCATTTCGGCTGCAAAAATCCTAATCGGAGCATTCCTTGTGTTATAAATTTAGGTTAAAAAAAAGTAAATAATTTTTTTTTTTGCAAAATAAAGAAGCAAACAATCATTAAGACCTTTTTAATTTTTGTTATGATGCTGAAGTACATTAATTATCAAGTACATTTGTACTTTGACTTGAGTAAAACTTGAGGCTTTTACTGGAAAATGTTTTATTACAAAATCTCCGCGTTCACTCAAGTACTTGATTTGTGTACTTCGTCCACCACTGCTGGTTAGTAAATATGTGCTTGTCCAGAGAAACATTGACAGCGTTGAGTAGGTGGTGAAACCTGAAAATACACAGTGCTGAATCTACACAAAGACTAAAATAAACACTATATTTGAACAAAGCTGTCAAATAAATGCCACCTGTTTATCTGTGTGCAAATTCAGTGTCAAATAAATCACATTTATGGCATCTATTCTATCCGATCTTATGTTATTGACAGTTTTAAAGGATTAGAATAAATCTTTTGTGACGCAGTTAAATTATTGATATTTAAGTTCATGTCAGAGGTCAGCACTTCGATATCTCGGCACAACATGGCATTTTTATATGAATTAGCATGAATCGTGAATATTGATGAGGTGTTGTTGTGACACTCTGGCCTGGAAGGATTATCTAGCATTGTGCAGTAATATTCATGAGGCCAGTGTTCTCACATTATAACCCTGCATAATGAGATTGAGCTCAGGGTGCAGTTGTTCATCCTGATCGCCGCAGGTTTGGAAGGACCGTAGGAAATGTTTGGTTGGGGGATCAGTGTTTTGCTGAAGGTGCTTTCCTGCGCAGTGACAGTCCTGCGCAGCGACTGAGAGATGTTGATGCTGATGGCAGAAAGCTTAGCCAGCATTTTCCAGCTCCTTTTCCATCTCCTTCTCCTTCCCCTGGGGATCAAGACTGATGCCCAGACCGAGCCAGCTTTTCTAATCGCTCTGTTAGCATCACTGGCGATCAAATCAGCCAATTCAGAGACTGATGCTGTAACAATTTATGACCAGAATTGGTATTCCGCTTATACAGTTAGTTCCATTTGTCTAATTCCAGTGGACAAGAGTCAATTGCGGGTTTTCTGGTGCAATTTAGAAATGGTTTTGGTGGCACAGGGCATATACAAGCAAACGGGTCGAATTTAGTTTAAGCTATAATGGTTTGAGAGAACTGGCTTTAAGCAGTATCACATTGATAATCTTTTTTTAATGAAGTAAATACCTGACTTAATAATATTACATTTTGTTTCATACATTATACATAATACTGTTTGAGTTTAAAACATTTTTATTTGTTTGCTTTTGAAAGAAATTAAGAAATACTTTTTCTGCATTAAATTGACCAAAAGAGACGGTATTTAATAGTTTATAAAGTTTATAAAGTTTTATAGTGAATGTGAAAGTGAATGTTTTTGTTAGTTCCAGTGATCTAATTCCAATGGACAATAGTTAATTGCAGCTTTTCTGGTGTAATTTAGAAATAATTCTGACTTCAACTGTACAAGCTAATGGGTCAAATTTTGTCTAAACTATAAGTGGTTTGACAGAACTTGATTGGGTTTAAAAAATTTTTTTTAATTTGTTTGCTTTTGAAAAAATAAAGAAATACATTTGCTGCATTTAACAGGCAAAAGAGATGGTATATAATAGTTTTTAAAGTCACAAAGGTTTTTTTTTTTTTTGTCTTTCTATTTATTAAAATATCCAGAGAATAAAAATTAATACTGTATATTAAGTAGCACATCTTATTAGTTTTAACGTGTAATAAAACAACAAAAACAAACATCTTAAGCTACAAATCAGGGTTATATGGTAATAAATGGTCTCTTATTTTTTTAATGATTGTAAAATATATTAAATAGATATTATTATTATTATTATTATTATTATCATCATCATCATTTTTATTATTATCATCATCATCACCATCATCATCATCATCATTATTATTATTGTTGTTGTCGTTGTTGTTGTTGTTGTTGTTTAATATTTCACAATATTAAATGTTTTTATTGTATTTTGTTATCTCATAAGTGTAGCCTTGATGAGCACAATTTTATTTTTATTATTTAATCACAAAAACACAAAAGATATTACCAAGCTCAGACTTTTTACCAGTTTTGTGCGTGTGCGGTGTGTGTGTGTGGTATTCTATATTTTTAATGTATCACACTGTTAACAATTTCCTGTATAGTCTAACTTACTGGCAGTAGTTCACCAGTAACTTACTGTAAATCAATTACAGCAAAATCACTGTGTTTACATTTACAGCACCATTTATCTTATATTCACATATACAGTATTGCTTAAATTTACTTTAAAATAAACAGTAACTTTCCACAATGCAATTTTAAAATACAGTAACATACTACATAACTTCCTACAGTAGAATTCAGGTTATATTAAAGTGAAATTCGCCAGTACCTTCCTGTAAATCAATTTGAGCAAAATTACTGTATTTACATTTACAGTGCCATTTGTCTTGCTGTATTTGCATTTACAGTATTGTATAACTTTACTGTAAAATAGTCCGTTTTCACAATGCAACTTTAAAACACAGTAACATACTGCATAACTTTTCTACAGTAAAATACAGTTAATATTACAGTTAAATACTGTGTAATTTACAAAAAATTGTAACACTGCTTTATTGCTTATGCTTTTATATTACTCAAATTAAATTAATTACTCCAAAAATCCATTAATATGCAGTTAATATGCATGAGATCCACAATTAGACCTTCAGTTTATAGATTTGATCAGTTGTCTTCTTTCACCTGTAAAGCTGAATCAAAACTATCAATGTTTACATACTAAGTGTAAACAACATTGTGTTTAGTCCTGGTAAGGAAAGTTCTTTGGTACAAGCTTCTCTTATGAATACAGTGGTTGACCTCAGCCATGCCTTTACAGAGCATCTGTTTTATGAAGTCTGCTGTTGAACCAGACTGCTCATCAAAGTCCTGTTCGTGGAGTGCATGATATCTGGTGGTTTATTCCTCCCTGTGATGGACACTCAGTTGCTCAGACGCCCTGGCTCACTTTCCATCTAGCTGCTCTCCGAGTGATGTCCAGCATCCCAAGCAGCGAATAATCCCCACTGATCGCAACTTTCTTTGCTCTCACAGGTGGACGCTGGCTGGATCGGCTTCTGGTCCATAGTTGGAGGCTGTGTGTTTGGTGTGGCCAGGGCCAGGTGAGTAATGGGCCCATGCATGAGAAATGATGCTGCTGTGTCATACATTAGCATTTGTTAGCATCCACTTTACATTTGTTTTATCTGGAAAATTGGAAAAGTTGCAGATTAGTTTCTTCATCCTCAAGAAACCATACTTTTCACTCTGTATAGGCAAGGTGAGTTTATTTATATAGCACATTTTACACACAATGGCAATTAAAAGTGCTTTACATAAACAAGAATATAAGAATAAAACAACAAAGAATAAACAGATTAAAATGTGTTAAAACAGGTTTTAAAGGAATAAAAAGGAAAGGAAAGGCATAATAGTGCGTTCGGTCGGACATAGCTCAGTGAGGTCAGTTTCTTTAATTATTATTTTTTGCGATGAAGCTTTTCATGGGTAAAATGTAAGCGATTTCTTAACTTCTTAGTGAGCAGTTTAGCATGCTGACTGCATATTGTAACTGTTGAGGCTGTCAGCATGTTAAATAACGTTTAAACCTCTCCCCTTTAAAGCTCTGCAGGCACAGCCATCAAAGCATCGCTTTTGTGACAAATCTACTGCTTTCAACAAACAAATATTGTTGAAATCCAAGTCTATTTACTGTTTGATCTACACTCACACTGATATCTGTGCCCTTTTGTTGTATCGCAGTGGGTTCAGTGAGTTTAAAAGGACTTAATGACGTAAGAAAAATACTTTTTACAAACCTTGAAGAAAACCTTGTGTTGCTTACCCTTTTGTTCTTCCTTACCTCAGATGGTATCAATGAAAATAATCTCAGAAGAGATGCAAATAAAAAACATGGAATAAGCCTTCTGTGAGGGTACTTCAGTTGCATTTTTATTCTTTGATGGAGAGATTAGCAAATGGCAAATCTAAACATGTATTTTGAATTGTTAGAAGACATTCAAAAAGCTAATGTTAGCTGTTTTTTTTTTTTTTTTTTTTTTTTTTTTTTTGCTGTTTCAGTCACATAACTTTATATGTCTGCATTCCAAAAGACAACTTGACTTCTAGCTGATCGTTTGGAAAAGATGAATCAAATGTTGAACTGCATCACAAAGACTGCAGAAGACCTATTGGAACCCACATGGGCCCAAGATTCTCACAGAAACAGTCAAGTATGGTGAAGGAAAAATCATGATTGGGGTTACATCGGGGCGTGCGAGAGATCTGCAGAGTGGATGGCAACATCACCAACCTGAGGTGTCAAGACATTTGTGCTGCCCATTACATTACAAACCACAGGAGAGGGCAAATTCTTCAGCAGGATAGCACTCCTTCTCATACTTCAAGGTGCTCCAGGATTGGCCAGCCCAGTCACCATACATGAACATATTGAGCATGTATGGGGTAAGATGGAGGAGGCATTGAAGATGAATCCAGAGAATCTTGATGAACTCTTGCAGGGAGTCCTGCAAGAATGCTTTTCTTTGCCACCCCAGATGACTATTAATAAGATTTGAGTCATTGCAGAGATGTATGGATGCAGTTCATCAAGCTCATGGTAGTCATACACAGTAATAATTCTTTTTCCACTGCACCATGACTTTATATTCTATACTGTACATTATTTCTGTTAAATGACAAGACTTTTGTCTAAGCAAAGTCAGACCTTACTGTCCTAATTAAATAATAAAAAATCAAGGCATGATCATATTTTGGTAAAATAATCGTTTCATATAAACCACTTCTGATACCAAATGATAAACTAGAAATCAAGTTATTATTTGTTGTTCCTAAAATTTGGATAGGTGACAAGACTTTTGTCAGGTAGTGTACCCACACATATACAATTAATGAGTGTATAAATTTATATATTGTTAAGCATGTTGTTTTTATTTATTTAAAGTGTGTCCTGCTATATTGAGCTGAAGCTTGACTTTCTAAAATGTAATAGCAATTTAAATTAAATGGCAATAACCGTCCATAAAATCGCAATTAAGTATTTTCCCCAAATCACACAACCCTACTACCCGTTGTGAAAGCCACTTAATAAATAAATAAGTCCACTTTTTATGACATATCATTATATTTTAAAGAGGTATATTTTGCTTGACAGTGTTGTAAAGGGGAGAAAATGTTGACGTCTCATAAAAATAGGCTTTTAAGACAAGTACAGGATCGATTTAGAAGTGGGCTCATGGCAGGTGGTAATTCTACAATGACTACCGCACACAAAACTTTTCACTAAATTAATTAGAGCCAACCACACATAAATAATTTATATCAAAATATTATGATAATCATATGCAGTTTGTATGCTGAGCCCCTGACAGAAAAATCAACAACTTGCAGAGGTATAAAGATATAAGCAATAGAAGAAAAAACAGAAAATATGCATTGTTACATTTCTGCTTGTCAAAACAGTGTTTCAGACCTAATTATTAAAGTTTCATGACAATAATGCTAGAATGCTGATGTTACTAGAAACTTTCTAAGGTCTTTTTTAGCTTTTAAATGGCCTCGTATGAGTGTATCCGTGGCAACTAGACATTCAAGCCAGTCTCGAACTTGTGTCATACTTTTCAGATCAGTCCTGTGCTCCTGCTAAAAAGCGCATTTATTTGTCTTGTTAGGCTTCTTTTTTTCTGGGTGTTTTGGATCCTCCCAGATCCCAAAGCTAATTTATTCTCTTCCTGCTAATTTATTAAAATCAGCTTTTGTTATGAACAGTGGGTGAAAATGCTAATGAAATGGTCATGTCGCACAGACTGATTAAGACACTGACGTAGTGAAGAGAGGAAGAGCAAAATGTTCTCTGCAAAAAAGCAAGAGATTTGTCTGTCCCTGATGACTAAATATTTTCAGGAGGGCTTCAATCAGCACACCCAGCCAGGTTTTGCATTCTGAAAACCTTTTAATTAGGCAAACTCTGAGTTTAATCAGTTGCCACATTGCTGCATTGATTCGGTGTTGGTATGAACATTGCTGTAAGATAGAAAGCAATAAAGGGCCAAATTTGCTAAACGGGCAAATTAACGTGAGAAAACAATCCCATTAAAGAAATTGCAGGTGGTCTTCACTTATGATCATTCATGCTTTTTAATGGGACTTTAATCATTCCCTCCAACAACTTTTAATATAAAAAAAAATCCTTTTTTATTCGTTATTAGTTTAAATAAAAAGGAAGGTGGTATGCTTGATTAGTAAAACATGAATACCGTTTTTGCTTGTAAGTCAATGAAGTAGACCAGAATTGAAGCAAAGCTTTTCTCTGTTCTATAAGGATGGCTAGTATTTAAAAATAGAAAATAAAAATAATAAATAAATAAATATATATATATTATATTCACCTCGTACATGCATTCACATTAATATTGTACCATGATTCACTTAATAATCTTAACTTATAAATTTTGGATCTCAGAGGAATCAAGTACAATTGCATGTGCAACAGGTTTACAAAAATAACTGTGTTCATGCAAGCAAAAATCGAATTGTGATATATCCGATCAAATATGCTATTGAAAATGCGATTTGCTATAATTTCATGAACGAGCTGCAGGTTTGATGTGGTGGTTTTAACAGCACGAAAGAAAGACCAAGCATAATCACAAAGTACGCTACACTATGCTACTGTTGTTTATTACCAGTTTTTCCAATAAATTTGTCAGTTTTCATGACAAATTAAGAAAATAACTACAGTATTTTAAATTTCAATAAATTATATATAAAATTGTATATATAGATATATAAAACCTTTAAAAACCTTACATTTAGATTGTTATATTTTTCATATTGTTTCATGAAATTCACGGTGCATTAACAATGCTTTCCATACACAATTTTAGATTTTCTTCACAGAACAAGAATTCATGTAATAAAATGTATAATTTATAAATATATTTATATATTATTTGTAATACAATTTTGTCCTTTAATACAAGCAGTCAGATAAATGAACTGTACCTTTAATTTTACCTGCTCAAAGAAAACACTCTTTAAAAGTATCAAACAAAACTCAAGTGCATGCACAGAACAACATGTGCATTTATAACAAATAAATAAATGTAAATACATTAATGTGGTGTAAAGATTATTATGCATTATTGAATCAAGGAAGGACGCAGCAAAGAAATATCACTTTTTGAATTAAAACTACTTTATTATTTTATGCAACGCATTTAAATTTAAGAGGGAAACATAAGGGTGATCTTAAGCAAAAATAAAGACCCCTAGCCTTTTTTTCCGTTCCCTTATATTTATTTATTATAATGATGAATCTTAGTTGGCTAACGATGGTTTTCAGAAACGCACCCCTGGATAGGTTATTTGATCTGGGGGGCATTCGCTCGCACTGGCCCAACAATGGAAAGCTGTTGTTCCTTGCGCTACCTGGTGGATATTGCGTAAAGCACAAAAATAAAAGGCGGCATTTGCTGCTGCAGCACAGCGCGTGACTGCGCATGACAAATTGCAGCACTATGTGTGAAGAAACACGCAGTCTCAGTGACCACATCTGTATTATCCCACTTGCTTTTTGAGCGTTGTTAAGTGTGTTTATAAAAACCTGTGATTGGTCATTGTGTTTCCGCACTCAACAGAAAGGATTGGCTCTAATGCAGTGTTCACACCAGACATGGAAGAACCGTCAAGCGCGAGTGATTTACATGTTAAGTCAATGCAAAGACGCGAATAGACATCCTGCGGCGCGATATACGCGAATGAGGTGGCGTTAATGGCGCGATTTGCAGCAATATAGTGGTGCGAGTTGAGCATTTTGCGCGATTGATGCGCTTAATGTGCTTAGCACGCGAATTGCTCGAGTTGGAAAATCGGCACTTTAGTGGACATTTGCGCTGCTTTAATCAAATAGATTTTTTTATTGTAGGGGCGTGATTATGACATGGCGCCTGTTGTTGGTGTCCCGAGGGAAAATCCTCCTGCCGACACCGAACAACTGTTCATCAAACTGGGCTTGGCTCAGTCGGAAGCACCACTGAAAGCTTCCATCATCCAGGTTAAGTTTTAAGTGAGTTTATGAACTCACCTCAGAATGGGTCAAGTGGACTCGGCTCCAAACAAATCATTGCTGTTTTTCAGCCTTCATAAACCATGTAAAACATAGCTATTCTCTCAATAAAATCCTTGATAGCAATTTAACAACCAAGCTAGAGTCACCAGGCAGGCCGAAGCCCCGCTCATGACGTGAAGCGGATTTGACTTGCGAATGAAGTGAGTAAACTCAATGTTCATGCATCTATTTATGTGCGAATGTCGTGATTTATCCGCACGTACCACGTCTGGTGTGAACACAGCATAACGGTCAGCTCTGGCATTATTCACCGATGAATGACGTGGATACAGATAAATCGCACGGTTATCACAGCTGATCCATGATAGACACGCTGGAGAAAACTCTCGTGTCGCTCTGTAGACGCGCTCGTGTGCGTGCGTGCGTGCGTGCGTCCGTCCGAGACAAGAATCACTGAAACAGCCGAGAGAGGAGAAGGAACGTTACCTCATGAAAGCAGGTCAAATGTCCACAGTGAGAGAGAGAAGCAGAGATGGAGCTTACAGCTTCATTTTCTCTATGGCAGTGAAGTAGGGGCTCATGGGTTCTGCTGTAAAAATAGTCTGCTTTTTAATTAGCGTTAGTTGGATCGTTTTAATTACTTGCGCTCACCTCCCTCACCATAGTAATAATCAAAATAATCGCAGCTTTTGGGACTTGAAAATCGTGATTTTTCAAATCACAATTTGGGTTTAATTGGGATTGATCGTGCAGGCCTACCGTCCATTACTAATTGTTCACTGTATGTCCTTTGTAAGTCCTGAGTGAAGTTTAACACTAAAAGAAGGTTTGTACTGGCACAAGCTGTTTGTGAATCCAGCCAGAAGTTGTTTAAAACATCAATGAAGATCCGCCCGCTGCCCTTGTTGTGTGTGTTGTATTTGTGTTGTGTGTGTTTATTCAAATGAGCCATGAGCTGATGGGAATTGATAAAGCTGATTAAAGAATGCGCACCCTGCTGGTTGCTTTGGCACTTTTACGTGTTTGCTTTTTTCTCACTTTGGCTGTTCTGTTGGGACAGGTTGCAGAGAGAAGCAACAGATGCCCCACTAAGTCTCCGTGGCAGCCTGGTCCTATTAGTGGTCGTTGGCGAGTGATCTCTCGTTAATGGACCCCTGTGAGTTACGGGGTCCAGCGGCCTCCCCGTGCCACGAATCGTGTGGGAAATGCGTTAACATGAGTTATTATACGCCACCAGCTCTCTGCCGCGGAGCACAGCCCTTAGGGTCAAGTCCATGCTTTAGAAAAATGGATGCATTAAAATTGAGCTGCAGGGGCGATGGCTTCACATTCTAATTGATGCCATTCTAGAGGTGGATATAATAGCTGCAAGTCCTCGTCAAAGACTCGTCCTCCTTTGCCGTTATGGTGGAGTTATCATAGATGGGAGAATCATAAGAGGCCGTCTCTGCAGGTCAATTAACGGTTTTGTGATGTGAGGTATGCCAAGCAGTTGGGCAAACACTGTGAGGCCTGACCAACCACCAGACTTTAATCGTCAGACAGCAGTCGGGAGGTAGGGGTGACATTGCTATTAGAATGAAAGACGAGACTGTTTCGGGGGGGTCATGAAAGTGAAGTGTGAAGCAGAACCGATTAAAGTCTATGCTTGATTATCAATGGAAGAGTCAAAAGTGAAATGTATATGTTCTTCGTAAACTCAAACCTTTATGATTTTTTTTATTTAGCACAAAATAGACATTCTGAAAACCACAGCTCCGAAATACCCTAAAAAAACACATAGAAGTATTGGAGAAGTGTTCTGAACATCTGCATATGTTTTGATATGTCGAATTTGAATATACCTGAACTGAGATTTGACATCTGTGAAAAATATTTTCTGTGAACCTTTCCATAAATGTAGTATTTTCTTTATACAAAAGCTGCAATATGGGCTGTTTCCTTTGCTTAACTATTCCATTCTGTGCCAATGTGGGCAATTTTTTTCATAATGATTATTTTGATGATGATTTAATGTAAATTTGTCATTTTATTGGTTGAAACACAGGAAGAATAGCTACTATGTATGTTGGTAGTGGCTAATGGGCATCCAGTATTTCCTCTAGATCTTTTTCCAGATGTGGTGGCAGGCCTTTTACACTGATCTACCAACTGCCTATGACAGTATTTCAATGACAAATGTCGTGATCGCATTTATGTAATACGAGCATGCGAAACTCTTTGCTTGCGTGATGATTTCCTCTGTTCGTGCACAAAACTTCTTGCAAACCCTCAATTATACGCTGCTCAAGTGCAGGTTTTTTTGGACGCTCTCAAATAAACGCTGCTGAAGTGCGATTTAGTGCGTTTATGTAACAAGTATGTCTCCAGCATTTATTAGATTTGCTATGAATATTTATGAATATCTCCAATCAACCTACAGAGTGCCATTAATGCTTCCTGAAGTAAAGTGAAATGGCTATAATCTCCAAAAATAATTATAGAAACTGTGTTCATCTTAACTGAAAACTACGTCGTGTTTGCTGGCATCACGCACCTGTCAGTCAGTCAGTCAGCATGTCACCTTAAAGGGTTAAAGAAATAACGCACAGCACTACTACGGTTACATAAAAGTTTGCTCTGTTATAATTCACTTATCTTTTAATACATTTTGGTGCAATTATAACCCGATATAAAAAAAATGACAATGTTTTGAATGAGCAGATGTGGTTGGATGAATTTTGCGCCCTGCCATGTAAGAATGATTGTAGCGGAAACCACGGGGATGTATATAAACAACAATGGTGGAGCTTTCTGGAATGTAATACAAATGCGCCAGTCATTGCCTTACTAATGCAAGTGTTATGTAAAATAAAATATTGATGATAATCCAGTATTTCTGTTTTGGGAAAACCTTTTTTCTGGTACCATTTCTTTGAATAACAAAAAATAAAAATAAAAAGTATATAAATAAATAAAGCTTACGTTTAGCCAGCTATAAAGAAAGTGGCCACCAGGCAACAAAATGGTAACCTCACACACACAAGCTCTCTGCCATTTCAGCTTGATCCCTGCCTGGAATTACATGTAGAGAATGCTTTGTAATGGTGCGTGATGTAACAAGCTCATTTGGAAATACAACTGGAACCGTACCTGATTGTTCTTAGAACCATGGGGAAGCTGCTAAAGTAATTTAAAGGACTAGTTTAATCAATGTACATAGATCTTGTAGCACATTTGCAAAATGTCATTCAGGTCATCATTGGCTGCCCTCAAATAGCATCTACTTTGTCCCACCGTCATTCACTGTAGTTGATGAGTTGTTGTCAACATCATGTTGAAAGTAGTTTTTAGGTAATATGGCTCCTTTTATGGTGCTTTATTTGTCATTTCAGAGCCTTCCTTTTGTCTCATTTCCTTTTCATTGTATGTTAAAAAGTGTTGATATATCATTCTGATAAACATTAGAAGACAGAATGACATGAGGGCTATTTTTTATTTTATTTTTTTGAGTGGAATGATTACTTTTAAAAGAATTAAATGCTCATAGGCTATCATTAAAAATATGTCTTTGAGCTCTGATGCAACAAATAATAGCTAACTTCTCCATAAAATATTTTTATTATGACGGCTTTCATCTTTTAAAGGTGGTGCATAACATGCCCTAGAGAAATTGCTATGTATTGCTGTCATGTTAGAGGTGTTAAAATGCAACTGATGCCCGATGCGAGGAAACACTGTTGAGAAATTCATCAAAAACAATGATGTTAGAGCGGATCAAATATACAAGACAGCGTGAGGATTTGTTTTGAGTTCTCTTCAGTTGGCACGTTTTTGAGGGACAAGATTTTCCGCTTGCGTCTGGTCTCTGACGTCGGTGCCAAAAATAACATCTGTGAAAAAGTTTCACCTGCGCCTGCCTGTAATTTGCCGCCTCTGTAGTTTTTGTGTGTGTGCGTGAGTGTCTTGTTCTGTCACCTTTGAGCTATGACTCGAGATTCAACTCTCTCTCCTCCTACACTCTTTTGTTTTCTGTTTTTGCCCTCAGGTTTGCTGACTATATTCGCGGAATGCTGAAGCTGATTTTGGTGCTGATGTTTGCCGGCGCATCCTTGGCGGCCACCTGGTTCACGCTCACCTGCCTGACCAGGCTCACTCACCTGCCCTCCACTAAAGGTACGCTGTAGTGAAAAGGACAGTATGTTCTGCCTCGTGCACATCCATAAAACTGTCACCCCGCAGGGAGTCTGGCAGACGAAAGCCAGCATAGGCAAGCTGCAATTGTATTGGTGAGAGGGAGCCAGAGGAACTCATTAAGTCCAGATCAGTGAAGGGAAAAAGCGAGTGAAGCTCTAGAGAAGCCGGCCTGAAACAAACATATGCCCCATAGATCAGCCTGCTCAAATATTTCCATCAATTATCATTTGATGGTTGGCACCTTACCTTTTTTTTTATCTGTTCTCTCCCAGAATTCCTGGCAGGCTCATGGGCCATCGCTCCATCTGCCATGATTTTATATCGCACACTCGTGTCCCATTGCCATCCGTGGCTCCCCATGCCCCTCGTGATTCATATCACTCGCTAATGAACACAAGGCTATGTTGTGGCAACATCAATTCATCACAACTTATTCTAGCTGGAATCGTTATGCATGGAATAATTGACAGCAGTTCTTTGTCTACCATGTCCGTGTAATTTAACAGCGCCACTGTCATTTTTTCCACTTATGTTACGGTTACCACGTGGATACCAGTACTTCCTTTCATACGCTTTATCAAATTAAAGCCTGCCACCAGCCAAATTTGAAGTTTGTGTGTGTGTGTGCAATTTTGATGTCTGAAAGACATTTGACAAGAAATACTGTTGCTTAGAAGCAACAATACACACTTGAATAAACGCATTTATATCAAATGTGACACCAATATGAGTGCTTGTCATAGAATGCATGCTTGTAAAAAAGTTTTTATGCTTTATTACTTAATTTGAGAGGTTTGAAATTCAATTTTAACTGTTGTTCTAAATAATGTTCTGTTCGTTTTGAGCCTGGGGCAACACGGCGTCTCAGTGGTTAGCCCTGTAGCCACACAGCAAGAAGGTCGCTGGTTCAAGTCCCGGCTGGGTCAGGTGGCATTTCTGTGTGGAGTTTGCATGTTGCAGTAGGAGCACCAGTAGTGCTCATGTGATCTTCTCTCAGCTCACTCAGAGGCTCAATGTATTCCTCGTGCTATAGACGTACACACCCCTGCATTTTCAGCAGATTGCCACCCAGAGCGACAGGCAGCTACAAAGTTGCTGCTAGTGTGAATGAGGCATAAGTTGGCCGTTCATTCCACTGTGTAAATCCCTGATGAATAAAGGGACTAATCCAAAGGAAAATTAATGAATGAATGAATTAATAATTTTAAGTCTTTCCCCATTTCTGAATGTTAATGTGACAGTCTGCAGTATTGGCGGCTGAAAATTCACCTGAAATGTTCACTAAATTAAAAAAAAATCCTAAAATAGAAAACATTTTATTTTAAATTGTAATCAATGTTACAAATAGCATTTTATTTATTGTATTTTTATCAAATAAACACAGTATTATATTTTCAAATTGCTCTTCTTCAAATAATTGCTGTATTTAAAGGCACAATATGTAAGATTTTTGGGTAACACTTTATTTTGATGGTCCATTTGTGTATTAGTAGACTGTCTGCTTAATATCTGTTGATACTGCTACTAAACAGACATTTAACTGACTATAAGAAACTTTGCAAGTACATGTCAACTTACACTAACCCCAACCTAACAGTCTACTCATAATCTATTGAGAATTACTTGGCATGTAACAAACGGACCATCAAAGTAAAGTGTAATCGATTTTTATTTTTGATTCAAAGTATTCAAAAGCCACTAGAACAGCCTTATATATTTCAGTAAAATGTATTAAGTATGATAAAACATTGCTGCTTCTTCTCCACATGATCATGACTGGAAGTGGTGGACTGTGGCATAATAAAAGCTCTGCTGCTGCCGTGTTGTGTCAGCAATTGCTTCAGAGGTTTTTTGTTTTAATGGTTTTCAGGCAGGTGATACGATGGCTTGGTGGTTAGCACTGTCGTCTCACTGCAAGAAGGTCGCTGGTTCAACTCCTGGCTGGGTCAGTTGGCATTTCTCTGTGGAGTTTACATGCTCTGCCCGTGTTCGCGTGGGTTTCCTCCAGGTGCGCCGGTTTCCCCAACAGTCCAAAGACATGCACTATAGGTGATTTGAATAAACTAAATCAGCTGTAGTGTATGTGAATGAGTGTGTATGGATGATTCCCAGTACTGGGTTGCAGCTGAAAGGGCATCCGCTGTGTAAAACATAAGCTGGATAAGTTGGCGGCTCATTATGCCGTGGCGACCCCTTATTAATAAAAGGACTAAGCTAAAGGAAAATGAATGGATGAATGGTTTTCAAGCTTACTCTCTTTCATACTACCATGATAAGAAGTTAAGAATATTTCAGCAATGAGTTCCATAGGATGTAATGAAGATGACAACTCCCATGATTCCACACAGTAGCATCAAATTACACATTTGTGAATATGTGCCCTCTAATGGTGAAAATCCCATATTGGGACTTTAAAATAAGTTTTAATCACTAGTTGCAATATTTCCGATAAAGCCATGGCACACCAAGCTGATGTCAAATAATTAATGGCACCAGAATCTGACAGTATTGTCTGTGTCTTGACCAAAAGGCTGCACTCGAAAACACAAAAAGGCTACAGGCGACTGCAAATAAATATAATCTGAGCCTAAAAATATTTGCATATTAAAACGCTCTCTTAAGATGACGTAACATTAGAACAGCTTTTTTTTTGCGCCATCTTTGCCTGCTTTCATCACTTTCATTTTATTTCTTTTGTACAACCCGTTCATTAAACCGAACATCCAATTAGAGTGATCTCTCTTGCTGACAGCCTAACACCACTTCAACACACCAATCTCTCACTGACAGTGTGGATTTATCTTGCTGAATTAGGCCAACTGCCATCAACGTGAGCCCACTAGTGTTTAAAGTTTGAACGTATGAACAAAAACTAGCCCTACAGATTCTCACTGACAGCCAAATGTTAGCAAATAGCTGACCGTTGAATTGGTATGTCATGCTACATGGGTGTTAGCCTTATTACGATAGGGATTTTACTTTTTATGAAACCCATCTCCTCAAACACTGACTGATTCATTTCATAACATGTAAACCTTAGGGACATTTCTAAAAATACACAAATAACCTAAAGTCTTGTAATAAAAATGCTTAGTTTTGTTTTATTTATTGGTCAGTGTTTATGAAAAAAGGACTGAGTTATACAGAACTGAATTCAGTATTTGCTTTAATTATCCTTTTTCTTAACAATATTACTCCCTAACAACCTCTAGTGCCTGCCTCATTAGAAATTTATTCAGAGGCTGCTTGCTAGACTACTAAAAATAAAAGAAAAGTTACTTCTATCAAAGAACAAAGCATCAACTGAGGTCATAAAATCACAAGTTCGAATTTGATTATTGTGAGAAGCTAACTCTTACGGAGAATAAAGATCTCAAACCTTTCTCTGTAAATTAACCTGTAAATGAACACTTTAAAAAAAACACAAAGACAGAAAAGATGTTGGCATCAGCTCAACATAAAGCCATTTGAAAATATAGGCAAAAATCCAATACAATGGGGATCGAAAGTTTGGGCACCCCAGGTAAAAAATTGTATTAATGTGCATGAAGAAGCCAAGGAAAGATGGAAAAATCTCCAAAAGGCATCAAATTACAGATTAGATATTCTTATGTCAAAAAAAGTTTGATATTTTCTATCATTTACACTTTTAAAATAACAAAAAAGTAGGCGTTTTGTAGGTGCCTACAAAAGTTTAAGCACCCTGCAGAGTTACTTTCTTGTACTGCCCCCTTTAGCAAGTATCACAGCTTGTAAACGCTTTTTGTAGCCAGCCAAGAGTCTTTCAATTCTTGTTTGAGGTATCTTTGCCCATTCTTCCTTACAAAAGTCTTCCAGTTCTTTGACATTTCTGGGCTGTCCGTCTCGCACTGTTCTTTTAAGGTCTATCCATAGATTTTCAATTATGTTGAGATTGTGAAGGCCATGGCAAAACCTTCAGTTTACGTCTCTTGATGTAATCCACCATGGACTTTGAGGTGTGTTTAGGATTATTATCCATTTGTAGAGGCCATCCTCTCTTTAACCTGAGCTTTTTCACTCATGGCATCAAGTTACCATCCAAAATTTGCTGAATTTTATTGAATCCATTTTTCCTTCTACTCGTGAAATGTTCCCTGTGCAACCCCAACGCATGATTGATCCACCCCCATGCTTAACAGTTGGACAGAGGTTCTTTTCATTAAATTCTGTGCCTTTTCTTTTCCAAATGTATCATTGCTAATTCCGGCCAAAAAGTTCTATGTTAACTTCATCGGTCCACAGAACTTGTTTAGAGAGTAGTAGAGAGAATTTGATTGGTCAAGATTTGATGAGAAACTGAAGTATGTGACGTGAAAAAAAATTGTTGATCCATTTAGGTAGAAGTGACAAACTTTAAGCTTTGGGTGTTTGTCAATTTTATATCTCCTAAACACAAATTTTGTAACTTTTATGGAGCACACTAGCTAATAGATACCCTTAAAACTAACAAACTGAGACTAAACAAATTTTTTTTTTTTCTTATTTTCATGGGACCTTTAACTTTGTGCCTGATGGATCTGTTTCTCAAGCCAAACTCAAACCAAACAAAACTAAAATTACAAGGTATTAGTTAGGGATGTCCCAGTCAAATTTTTTCGCCCTTGAGTCAGAGTCAATTGATTTTGAGTATCTACCGATAGCAAAACCCAATCCGATACTTCTATAATAGATAAAACAAGAATAAAGAAGAGCGAAGAAAGACATCCAGGATGTTCCTTATTTTTTATTTATTCACCTTATTTTAACATTCAACAACTCTGTTAACAAACAGAGCACTTCTGTGAGACAATCTTGTAATTAATTGACAATCTTCTGTGAACAATCAAGTAATAAATAAAATAATTTCTTCACTTTTGGACTTCAGCGAAACAGTAAGTATAAAAAAATCTAATATAAAAACAAATAGCATCTCAATTTAAAATACCCGACAGGCAATCCCAAGTTTACATATCTCACAGTTTGCTATGGCAATGTCGTCATCATTTATAATACCTCCAGACCGCAGACATACTAGCACATTACACTTCAAGCTGCTTCCGTGTTCTACTTTGCCGGCATTTAACCAAAAGCGTCTCTGCAACAAAGAGACGTCATACCACACACGTTGCTATTTCTGTGTGAAGTCAAGAAAGAGGTCTAGCTCTGTGCCACTGCAAAACTATAGATATGTTAAAAAATAGAGAACATGTATATCCTGATCAGGAGGTAACGTACGATTCCGATCAAATCTGAAACCGCATAATCGACCCCAATTTCCAATCACATGATCGGATCTGGACATCTCTAGTATCAGTAGTACCAACTTGGCACATAATGGTTACTTAAATATGAGGTGTAATAGTGTTTTCCTAGTTGATTACAGTATTTTTGCTGAAAGAAGGTTTTCCTGCAAAGAAAAAAACTGAATTAGAAAGCATTTCTCCCTCAAATAATCATTTGCTAAGCTGTCTTTCTATTCATGTGCAAAAAGATACTGTATTATTCTAGAAATCTCTTTGATTTACTCTCATTTGCTCTCTCTCTCTATCTTTCTTTGCCTTTAGCAACATTGTACACCTCCTGCATCCTGGTAGGCATCTTCATCAACAGCAGTATTCCCATCTTCTTGGAGCTGTTCATTGAGACGGTTTACCCTGTACCCGAGGGCATCACCTGCGGGGTGGTCACTTTCCTCAGCAATCTCTTCACTGGACTTCTGCTGTTTTGCCTCACCTTTTACTTCACAGGTACCTTCATATTTTTTCCTCATTAAAGACAGCAAAGCAAACTAAGCTTTCACTCAGCCTAAATAAACAGGAACACACAGCAGAGATATGGATTTAAGTTTTTGAATGACGATTAACTTTCCATGTGAGGCGGTTTTGATGAAAAACTGTGCCGGGAGATTGACTTGTCTGCCCTATGGTGCTGTGTAAATAGGAGCTTCCAGCTGAATATTGATGAGCCACTTTCTGACAGGTGTCTTTGGATTGACAGGTAGTCCAGTTTTATTCTAGCTTGGTGGATACTGTTTTGTCAGGTTAACAGAAAGGCTGTTGATGTTTTTCCATTCAGATAAACCGCCTGTCATGATGCGTTGTTTTATGGTGTGCCTACTCAACATATACGTAAAAAAACACGTTCATAACACAAAACAAAAATTTGTTATTTAGGTCAGTGGGGGGGGGCGATATCATGAAAAGATTTCTAATACCATACTATTGTTTGCTTTATGTGAAATATTTATCTTTTCAATCAGGTTAAATCACACTTACAATATGAGCACTAAACAGTGGAAATGAATCCCATAGATTAAAAGAGAACTCTGATTTATAGAGGACTAAGATTCGATAGAGTTTGAGTTATTCATTATTACTTTTTTAAAGAGCCCCTATTTTGCATTATAAAAGGTCATGTTTTGGGGTCTCCAACAACAGGCTGAAATGCATGCAAGGTCAAAAACACTTTAATTGTCTTATAATATGCATTTATTTTTAGCTAATTATCCCAACGACTCCCATATGATTTGTTCAGCGATTCATTTGTTCCCAAAGCTCTCCTTTGCGTGAGGCTATTCTGCTGTGATTGGTCCTATGACCCAGTCTGTTGTGATTGGTTAACTGGGTTCAGCGCGAGACGGACAGAAACACCCACCACGGCTATGAAGTAGCAAAGAGTATGTGAGAGCACAATGCAGGAATGCATTAAAGCAATGCTGTTAAACACCAGCATATTACTCTACTCTCAAACCTAACCCCCACGTTATAACAATGACACACATTCAGTATTAATCCACACAGTGGCAAAAGTTGAACTATTTTGAAAATTCACTGCGCCACACGTATGTAGGAACAGCTGATGGTGGCCATAGCAAAGACAAATGGCAGAGGACCATGAGTTCAGAAACGCATTTAAATCGATAAAGGAAGGAGCAAGCATTGCGGTGGTTTTGGATGCAATATATGAACAGCCCATAAAGATTTAACCTGAGAGATACAGGTCAAGCACTGATCTAAAATAGATACATGATTACAAGGCACGCGGAACGATTACAAGTTACAACACACTAATAAATACATATTTTGCAAACTACACAAAACGAGGCAACAACTTTAAATACACTTACATGTTATGATCAGGAGGAAGAAGAAACTGGTCCATATGAACTGTAACAGTTGCTGACAGTCTGACAAAGTCCCATACATAATAGTCTCTGCTGCTCCTTTCTTCAATAGTAAACTGCCGACAAATCCTGCGTTGCAGCGTAGGCTATTGTATACAAAATCAGAAAAATGACCGTATCAAACACCACAATAGGTTGGCTATACTGTGGTATTGTTATGAAAATGAACTTTAACCCTTTATTCCCTGCAGCTGAATCTCCATCTGTCAGTGATCGTCGTCTTTGCGTTATGATCAGTCCCGTTATCCCCCGTGCTCCGCTAGTATCTGAAGGAAAAGGTGCGTTCACGTTTTACCGGAACTAGTTCTACATATTTGGTGATGTATCGCATTGACATCGACGCGTTCAAGTGAAAGATCCAAACTCCATACGATTCATTTATTAGACTATTTTGTTAAAGAATCAGTAGTTTTAAACAAGATGTATTTCAGATTTAAGGGGCACCTATGGTGAAAAATCTACTTTTCAAGCCATTTGGACAGACATATGTGTGGGTATAGTTTATAGACCGTCATATTGGGGTGATAAACACACCCAGTCCTTTTTTTTTTTTCAATTTAACAACATAAAAACGGTGAACCAATTAAAGCAGTTTTCAGACCGACCGCAATTTGACGTAGGAGTGCGGTCCCCCCACCCACCGAATTGATTGACAGCTGCTTATTAACATGTCTCCGTAGTAATGCGTATAATCATATCAATAAGACAGGACGTGCACAAAGCAACCGTGAATAAAAGGTCTGTTCAGTTTGCTAGGATCATCAATCATCGTCAAATGTGATCAAGAGTGAGTTTTACAAGTTTAAAATGTTTTAAAACAGAGCATGTGTGTAATAAATTACAGCGATTTACTTCAGATTCACTTCATCAGCACAGCCGCGTGTCAGAACAATTATAAAAGAAGATGCTTCAATCCCGCTTTGTGGACATTAAATCAGGTTTGTTTTGTACATTAACATAAAAACAGCAGTAGATATTAACCTGTATCCTCCTGTCACATTTGCGTGCAAAGAGAGCAAAGCTAAACGTGCACGCTGTCTGTGTGTGTGTGCGTGCGTGTCCACCCCAATGGGTCCGTGCTGTGTGTGTGCTTGTGTATCTGTGTGTGTGCATGAACTTTGTAACAACATTGTGTGTGACTCATCGTTGCAACTCCACAACAAATGCATTAAATACTCAGTGGTAAAGTTCTTAATGTAGTATTTCTCACAAACGCTATGTGAGATCTTCTTCCTTTATGTCTGTCTGTTGTCTGAGGCAGTCGATGGAGGAGGTTAAGGCACGCTGAAAGGCACGTGCAAACGGTGGGCATGAAGAACTAGCCTTAAAGGCGCTGTACAAAAAAAACGCCACCTGGTGCTAAGAGGTATAAAACAGAACCTTATAAAAGGTATAATAAAAAATCTGAATTGTATTTTGAGCTGAAACTTTACAGACACATTCTGGAGACACAAAAGACTTATCCTAAATCTGGAAAAAGGGGTAACCTAGGTGCCCTAGGTGACCTCAGCTGGATGTTTTCATTCACTTTGTGCGGTGTTACACACTACATGGCTCATTTTCAAAAACGTTTTAACTGTTAGGTTTCTTGTTGGAATACAGCTACCTAGCCAACACAAAAGTTAGCATTTTAATTTAGTTTTTATCATTTTATCGTTTCATTCAGCTCAACAAAAACAATGACTAGAAGCATTTCAGCATTACTCATTGATAAGTTAAAATTCAACAGTTAATTCACGTTGTTCCCAATTCTCAGCTACAAAAGCAGGGCTTATTAACATTAATTACCAACAGCTCCTTTAAGAAATACTATGCACATACTCACACGTATGACTTATGTTGTACATTAGATTTATTATTATTTTATATGATCAGATTTCTGTGAGCAAATGAAAACTAAGAATTGTATTTACACTTTTTTCCCCTCATTGTCACAACTGCGCTTGACCAGTTCATTAGGCCTACGAAAAAGCCTACATTTTTGAGTTTAATTGAGCTGTGTCCTGTTATATGGTCATGCATATTTGTCATTTTTCTGTGGGTGCCAGCCATTTTCCATGGGTACTCAAGCTCAAGGATCAGAGCATCTCTGAGACATCTCTGTATCTTCATAGCAATGCTTAGGAAGGAAACCACCCACAACACTTGTGGGTATTACATTTTTCACGGACAAGCACCACTCACATTTTCTTCAGAGATTAGCTTATGTTATGAATTATACAATCGTCAGCCTCTGTTCATTCTGGCCACTGTCAAATCCAGATGCCCGCTGTGATACACTCATCTCCCCATTCTCTCAGTGGCTCTGACAGCTCTCTGTTTTTATGAGCAGTCAGGTTGCTGGCCTGCTCCCAGGTGTCAGGAAAGACTGCAAAAAACTCCCCAGTCTTCCTGCTGATCCCTTGGAGAAGATTAAACCGAGATGAGTGAGCTTAACTGGCTCATCCTTTCAAATCTGATTGGGTTATCGGTCCCAAATGAAGCCACGAGATTCGTTCTGCCTTTGTGTGGCTGTCAGAACAGCGGTGGCCTGCCAACACCGTGCAATGGCTGAAAATAACACCGAAACAATGAGCTCTCTATATATAGCAGGTTATTACGTTGCCATTGCTATTGAGTTTTGAACACTTTGTTTCTGTTTAGGCCAATCGGTGTGTAGGCGCTGAAGTGATGATGGATGGATTTCTGTTTGTTTCATCAGAACCATCCTGCAACCTCTCACTGCTCCACTGGCAGAAAGCCCTTCCCAACATAATAATCTCTCTGTTAACTAAACTGCATAGAAATCCTCCTCTTAAAGGTCCACTTTAAAAAATCTTTGAGAGTTTTTTTAAGCAAATGTACATCCGCAGAAGATAAATGCTCAAGAAATATCATCCTTGAACATCCGTTGATGTAATGTTCTCCTTTATTTTTATTAGTTTTCATTGTTAATTTTCATTTTTTATGAGCTAGTACTTGGATACAATCATTCAACTGAGGGTTTCCAGCTAGTGCAGTGGTTCTCACCACATTCCTGGAGGACCATCAGCTCACATTTTCTTTGTATATATGTATGTATGTATGTGTATATATATGTATGTATGTATGTGTATATATATGTATGTATGTATGTGTATATATATGTATGTATGTATGTGTGTATATATATATATATATATATATATATATATATATATATATATATATATATATATATATATATATATATATATATATATATATATATATATATATATATATATATATATATATATATATATGATACATATATAGATACATATATATTCGAGTCCTGATCAGGAGGTAACGTTTGATTCCGATAGAGTCTGAAACATTGTGATTGAGCTCGATTTCCAATCACGTAATTGGACAGAGTGACAATAACAAAACGTGTAATGTTACAGAATATTTCTATTTCATATAAATGCTGTTGAACACATTTGGAATATTATTAACTAAAGAATCATGAAACAAATGCAAAACAGAAAAAAAGTCTCTCAAAACTGTTCTCAACCTAGACCAAAGGAGTATGTTAGATCGATTTCTGAAGCATGAAAATAATTTTATTATTACAATTAAATTATAAAGACATTTCTCAGTATTTATCTTTTGTCTGTATATTTAATCAAATAAATAGACTGTTATTAACAGTTAAAAAATCTTACCCAGCCCTAATTTTGGAGTGGAAGTTATATGTGGTGCTTTTTGCTATTACCTGTGAATACAGTTGAAGAATCATATTTAATAATGATGTCCTCCTCTGTCTTTGTTGAAAACTCTTGACTCCTGAATATGACTTTCACAGAGTTCTGTTGTTTACCCTGCTGCTTCCCATTTCATGGCTAATACAGTTCTGAATTATGCTGTAGATTGGTTGGCTACAAGTGTGCATCTCTTACATTGACTCTACCTCAAAGATGTTCTTTTATTTTTCACATCCTCATTTATTTTTAAGCCACCCAAGGTTGTGTTGGAGTGCTTTCAGGAAAAGCACCTGTCTGTGGCCGATGATACGTTCACAAATGTCTAACACTTTCTTTGTATTCACTGTAAAATGTGGTGAAAGGGATGCACTTCATTGAGTTATCACCGCTGTCCTTCTCAGCTGGACATTTAAACTGGCAAGGTTGGTTCATTCACCCTTAATCTGAAAGCTGTGAATAGCTGGTGCAAACTGAACATTCAGCTTTTTTGATTGTGTGGCTTAGAAAAGCCCATGTCTCACCTAGTGTTTGAGGGTGGCCCGTCTGTCCGATGCCAATAATAAAATTAAGGGTCCAGTAACCTTTTGTAGCAACCCAGAGTGTGTGTTTCCTGATGGGCTATTCCTGCTCTAAATTCTCTCATTCCAGCATTCAATTCAGCAGCTTCAGCAGAAGCAAGTTTCCTATACAACTTTTCAAAGGCTTAGCTCTGAGTTAAAGCTGAGGTGTGTATTTTTGTGTATTGTGTGGTTTTAAAGTGTGATTTGGACTGGAGGTCAGAGGTGGGATATAAATAATAATTTTTTTATTGAATGAATTATTAATTATTGAATTAAAAATAAATCACTGCGCTCTTAAGTTTCTCTTAAGTAACACATTTCTTCAGATGACAAATACTAAAGTGGGTCTACACTCAATTATTCATTAAATTAAAAATAGGGGAAAAGAAAACAAATGTAACTTATTTATTGGACATACTGTACAATATTTTGTCATTTAATTATTTATTTATTTTTCCCCTCATTACTCCAGCCTTCAGTGTCACGTGATCCTTCAGAAATCATTACATTATGCTCCTCTTTTTATGATCAATTATTATTGGTGCTCAATTATTAAATCTTGACAAACTTCATGCTTCATGTGTTTGTGTAAACAATATTTTTTTTTGTATTCTTATTAGAGCTGCACAATATATTGATTGAGGATCGATATCGCAACGTGAGCATTTGCAATAGACACATCACAGGATCTGAAACGTTGAGTCAGAATTATAGTCACAGGTTGAAAAAACATGTTTTATTGTTACACTTTGCAGTAACTTCAGAATTGTTTTTAAGGTTTTTGACTGTGTAAGCATTCCAAGCCAGTTTTAAGCATTCAGGCACAAAAATTTATAAAGTTTGTAACTTAAAGAAAGATTAATGAAATCTATACAGTGTTATTTTACATTTGATTATTCAATTTATGTACCTGAATACTTTGACTCCTATAAAACTTTTTTTATCTGTATCTTGCTACAGTATTTATCAATGCTTGTGATTGATTTATTATATTTCATTCAGATGTACAGTGGTCCCTCGCTATAATGCGGTTTACCTTTCGCAACTTCGCAGTTTTGCAGATTTTTTGGGGGGCAATTTACAATGCTTTTTTTACAGCTCATTGTGTTCTGCGTCCTGATTAGCGCATTGTGATCTGCATCCTGATTGGCTGTAGACCACTGTCAGTCAATCACGTGCCGTGTCTCCTGTACAGTACAGAATTCATTCAGCTTGCCAAATTCACATAAATCTTCGATCACTAGCAGTGTCTGAAGTGCTGTACTGTATGTTGGCAAGTTTTCTCTCCCAAAACCCCACAATGTTGACGAAACGTTCTGCACCCTCAAAGGCACCTGCGCTAGGAAGATGTTAACCATCGCCCAAAAAGTTGAACTTCTGGACATGCTAAAGGAAAGGTAGAAGTTAAATGGCTGTAGGGAGTCATTAAAGAATAAATTAATCTTCGGTTTGTTAGATTTGGTTTTACAGCCTTAAAACATCTATAATAATTGAAAAAATAAAGCAAACTACTTTCATCTATTGTGGGTTATTTTTACAGCGTAACTCCCATGATAAACGAGAGACCACTATACTGCAAAATTATCATAATCAATCTAAAATTACCAATTATTTTCAAATAGTCCCATTCATGTAATCTGGGAAAATTATAATCAATATTGCATTATGTTTTGCAAAAAAAAATATATAATATGATATAATGTTAAAAATAGCCACATTTACTTTATATAAAATCCTTAGTCAACCAGTTGTTACTGTTCCAGTTTGATGAAATTTCTTTTTTCTAAAAATTGCACTTTTTAATTGGTAATATTATGATCTCCACACAATAATATGAATCAGCACAGCAGTTTTAAACATTGGTATAAATCAGAAATCTTAATTGAGCTACAGATTAGCATATTCATATTAATTTTGAAGGAACATGTGATGCTAAAGACCAAAAATTTTAGATCACAGTAATAAATATCTTTCCAAAGACACACAATAAGTAATGTTTCCAAACTTTTGCCCAGTTAGAAGTAAATGTATTTTATTCTTCTCATTTTCTTTATTTTTTATTATATACAAATTTAGGATAACACCTCGACTGTGCTGTCAGTCCAAACCAACCAGGTAAACAAATCAAACCCAGAAGTGCAAAATACAGGTCTGATTTAATCTCATAAGGAGAAAACAGAGCCTACAAACTGTCAGTCAAGCATCTCTAGATGCAGCTTGGGGCCAAAGCGAGACATTAAACCCAGCTGAAATATGCCATCAGTCTGCCAGCTGAATGGGTAGCGATTAAGAATAATTACAGCAATAAGAGGACCGTCTCAGACGCCTGACAGAAGTGAGGAGTCCTGTGGGTGAGGGAGAAGACGTCGGGCCACGCGGTTGTTTCCTCTCATCCCTTCCCTTATCACTGCTTTTGTCCCAATGCTCCTCGTGTAAGAGATTGCGAGTGTCAGCGTGAGTGGCCTGTTTACGCTGTCATTCCACCGTGGCCTTTTCAGTGCATTACGGCCCCCGAGACGATGGCAGAAAAGAGACAGGCTAAATTGCACCCTTAATAACAACATCTCTGCATTCTGCCGTCAGGTATTAAGGGGAAGGAAATACGACATAACAGTTTGACTGCTGTGTAAACCGACAGGCAGGATATAATTGCCGTGCTCCCATTATTGCCAGAGAGGAGGGCAAAATCGAATCCTTTAACCCAACGTCTTTTGTATTCTCCTTAGTTGAGCTTTGCCGGGGGAAAGGTTGACCAGCATGTTCGAAGTTCTGTCTTGAATTAGCTATGGAAAGGGGACTGTTGATGACCAAGGTTATAATGTTTCGTTTTTTTTTTTTTCTTTTGTACAATTTGATAGTACAATTTTTAGTAATTTGAAGTACAATTTAAAGGCTGATTTCAAATAAATGTTCATACGAGCTCAGAATCGATCACGTCATCTTGCTATAAAAGTAAAACAACAAAGCTCTCACTCAAAAAAAAATTTAAGCAGCACATATTTTATTAACATTGATGGGAGACCACAAGGGAAAGCTAGGTTGCTGCTGGAAGTGGTGTTAGTGAGACCAGCAGGGGGCACTCAACCTGTGGTCTGTGTGGGTCCTAATGCCCCAGTATATTGATGGGGACTCTATAATGCTCAGTGAGCGCCGTCTTTCAGATGAGACCTTAAACCGCGGTTTAAAGAAAAAAAATCCCATGATGTCCTTCGAAAAAGAGTGGGGGTTTAACCTTGGCATCCTGGTCAAATTTGCCCACTGCCGTTTGTCCATCATGGCTAGTAACCATCATCATTTCATAATTAGCTTAATTACTCTCCTCTCCACCAATCAGCTGGTGTGTGGTGTGCAGTCTAGGACAAGATGGCTGCCACTGCATCATCCATGTGGATGCTGTACACTAGTGGTGGATGAGAAGACCCCCCCCCCCTCCCAAAAAAAATGTGTAAATCACTTTATAAATGTAAGGACTTATTATTATTTTTAATTCAATACTATTTTTACATTTGCTGTAATTTTCAGTTTAGTTTTTGGTTTGTTTCATTGATAGTTTTGCTATTTTTAGTTTAGCTTTTACTTTGTGATTTTTTTATTTTTATTTTTTTTTTTTTTCACTTTTAGTTTAAGTTATTGTAGTTTAGTAGAGCTAACAGAACCCTTCTTCTGTAGACCAAAACAAAGAATAATGTTTGCATAGCTTACGTTAAAGCGGTCATGAACTAAGATCTCATCTATTACTTGAGCTTTTGATAGATAAGAATTCATCATGCTAAAAGAATATCCTGTAAGTTTTAGAGCTGAAATCGATCTTGTTATTGAAATAACAACTTATTTGGAATCAAGCTCAGAAAACAGCAGATCCTGATTGCACCTAACCGTGACATCATAGGTAGAATAAACATCTCCGCCGAAGAATACAGTGCTTGACTTTATAGCTCCACCTACTAATTTGCAAAGGGGGTGGTCAGATCTTGTCACAGAGGAGCAATAAACATGCTGTTGAAAATTTCAAAACATTGGACAGGGCCTGGTTGTGGATAAACGGTCACGGTAAAGTCAAAATGAAGGAACATCTTGTAAAAATTCCATCATAATCAGTTAGGCTATTATTCTTTATTTATTTATTATTTTAAAATAAAAAAACAATCTTATATTTAATTTTTTTTAATTTTAATTTTATTTTATAAATTTTTTTTCGTTTTAGTCACCTTTTCACATTCATTATTAATAATGATCATACCTGGTGAGGCTGTAGATTATACATTTATTCTAAAGAGAACAGATGACCAGAGACTGCTTTTCCCATTTATCAGCACACAGAATAAATTAAAATCAGAATTGATGACTGTCTTTGACCTGTTTAAAATACCATATCTTTTTGGGGTTTTCTGCCACAGGACAAATACTTATTATGTCTGAAACTTATCATTTATTTTTTTTTGCTAATTCTTATTTTATTTTAATTAACGGAAATGATTTTCACCAGTAGCTTTAGTCTTTGTCTTTGTTTTCATTGACTAAAATAACCTTTTCGACGAGTCTTGGATTTTTGAAGGGAGTCAAGTCTGATTGGATTACCTGCACTGAGCCACTCTCTTCATTAACATTCGCTACAGACGTCCCGCCTGCTGATGCTACCTTTCTGTTTTAAATTGATGAAGCTGGGGCAAGCGTGCACCACAGACATAATAGCCAGATAAACACAACTCCATTAACCTGCCGCTGTACCAAGCGCTGTTGAAGGGCTAGTAAAGGCTGATTAATGAGAGGCCTTTGAAAAGAATCCCCACTTCCCCATTTCTTCCAGGCCGACACGGCTCTGTCCTGCGTGTGTTGACTGTGCTGCATGGCTAAATCATATGATTTAGCCCAAATGGGCTCAGCGGCTGACCCAGCATGCATTTCACCTTCTGCCATCGATTGCAGCTCTCACTTCAGGGGCAATTGATCAACCTGTTATCTGGATACGGGACGTCTTGAAATTGAAATCCACTTCTCTATTAAATTAAGTTGCGCTCTTTCCTTTGTCCTCAGGGGTCTGTGTGTTTGACCTGGTTTATGTTATATTCAACCCGGCGCTCTATCAGAGCCTCAGCAGCTGGTGTGAGGCTTTCATCTATTGAATCGCTGCTGTATACGTCAACACTGAATGTGTTTGCACAGCTCTTGCGTGCTGCTTTTGGTGTCGTGCTTTTAAAATGCATCTTGGTATTCATCATGTGCAGTGTGTGTGAAATAGTTCAGTTGCTGGTTTAACCTTCAACCTTGTTAAAAAACCTCTGGTAATCTTTACTGGCCATTGAAAAGAAAAGAGCGGCTGTAGGAAACTGTGTCTTTGCTATCTCACACTCTCTTGACGTGTTTCAGACAGTGATTATTATATTTTGTTTCTACAGTCTATTTGCCTGTGGTTATTAGAGCATGACTATGTATATGGTTTGGTCAGAAGGAAATGAATGGCTGTGATCTGTAAAAAAAAGTTGTGGGGTGTTATTTTACTATATAAAGGATTCATTTCGTCCATCAATAATTTATTGGATTATGAATTGAAAAAAATAAAATAAAATGGAAAACAAAATTGAAGGGTAGAAGTCAGCAAAATCAATCAATCAATATGTTATCAAATAATAGACCAAGCACAAAAGTCATTAAAGCGAAAGTAACGAGTCAGATTTAAAAAATGGTAGTAAGGTATTAACATCAATAATAACTTTTATCCGTTAAATAAAATATACATAATACTCTGGATACAAACAAACAAATCAAAAAACAAATAGGGATATCATATGAGCTGAATGTTGCTTTTGAAGAAAATGAAGCAGCTTTAGTATAATGCAAAGAACTATTTGTCAAATACCTCCATTTTTTATTTTATCAAAAGTATGTTTTTTATTAAATGAAGTGTTAAATTTAAGACATTTATTAGTTATAAATAGTGGAAGTCAGAATTATTAGCCCCCTTTTTCTTTTTTTAAATATTTCCCAAATGATGTTTAACAGAGCAAGGAAATTTTCACAGCATGTCTGATAATATTTTTTCTTCTGGAGAAAGTCTTATTTGTTTTATTTCGCTAGAATAAAAGCAGTTTTAAATTTTTGTAAAAATCATTTTAAGGTCAAAATTATTAGCCTATTTAAGCTATTTTTTTTTCAATAGTCTACAGAGCAAACCCTCGTTATACTTGCCTAATTACACTAACCTGCCTAGTTAACCTAATTAACCTAGTTAAGCCTTTAAATGTCACTTTAAGCTGTATAAAAGTGTCTTGAGAATTATCTAGTCAAATATTATTTACTGACATCATGACAAAGATAAAAGAGATAAGTTATTAGAAATGAGTTATTAAAACTATTATGTTTAGTTAGAAATGTGTTGAAAAAATCTTTTTCACCACTGTTTTGTCATGACAGTTACTCCGAGTCGCCTCCTGTTGTTATAAATAATAGTACAACGGTACAAGTATGAAAGCCTCCTCAACTTACAACTTTGCACATAATAGCCTTACTTTATGTTCTGCACTTGCTCATTTTTAAAAAAATATTCTAAAGCCATGTCCGTCCCATAATGCATTCAAGCCCATGACTCAGGCTGGCATCACTAACCCCGGTCACCCTTGCTATTTTGTTTTTCAGAGCTGTCCTGGTTGAACTGGTGTCTGACAGGATCCTGCATCTTCAGTCTCCTGCTCCTCCTCCTCTTCAGGGAATCATACGACCGCCTCTATTTGGATGTCTTTGTCTCTGTCTGAGCATCGAAAAAGGGTTTTTTTTCCCAAGAAGAAGAAAACTGAAGTGCTTGTTTCTTTTATGGGCACTATATTCCAGCAGAGTGCAGAGAAAGGGCACACAGCTTGATGCTCACTTTTATGGATCTGTTTTTTTTGTTTTTTTTTTGAAAGATGTAATTGTGAAATATACGACCAGCAGTGGTGGCAGTGCGTTGTGTTAGCATCATAACTTAACAGTGGGAACCTGAGACGTAACTAAAGAAGATAGACATATAGATATTGACTTTTCTACTTGACCTTCTGGATGCATCCCTTTTTCTCTTTTTTACTTTTTATTATTAGCATTTTTTAAAAGTGATCTGTGGAACTTTTGTGTTTACATAATGGCACAAAATAAGGGACTTCCATTGCATAGAGAGACAGGCACAATTTGCAGTGATGGCGACTCAAGTGCTCTCACCACATCTAATGGGAGCGTTATGGATAATTATAGACAAGCTCAATTAGCTGTCTGGCGGGAGCCGTGGCCGTCTGCAGACCGGGGACCTCTTAGGGCTGTAGTGTCACTTGTGAACAGCCTGTGGGATCCAAGCTTTAATTGACCTGTGATAGGTCTGTCAATAAGTGGCATGTGCCGTGCTCCTCCAGTCTTCTCGTTTTCCTTGTCAACCCATATTATGCAAAGGATAATTCACTCGTGGCTGTGAAAAGTTTTCCCAAGGTGTCTAGAGTCATCGTTTACATGACGAAGGATCTGTTTTATTAAACATTCGTCGTCTTCTCGTGTGACGGCCTGGTTTGTAGCTGTAGCATGCGCACATTGGGTGAGCCTTTTACCCGTTTTATAGACTTTTATGCAAGCGATCATGTTTTAAATGTGATTTAATAACTAATTTTAGGGATTAATACACTAATGTTGTCAAAAAGGGATTGTTGTTGTTAATTTATGTTTGATTACTGTTGCAGAAGAGCGCTTAAACGTGGACTTGCTGGACTGATACAACACTATTCGCCAGCAATAAAGAGCCATGTTCGGTAGCCTTTCGTGACTTGTGGCGTAACCTCATGCAACGTCGAGTGCAATACTCCCTCTCCCCGCTGCACAAATGAACCCACCGGCGTGTTTTTTTTCCCCCTGCATTTCTACCATAAAAATGGAGCCCATCTGGACTGCATTACTTACATGCGACTCTGCTGTGAAAAGCAAAATTTGGCAGCTTGAGATGTAAACAAATCTCAGACTGCTGTTGGATTTAGCGGTGATTTGATTGACGGTTATCGTTGGAAATCAGAAGCTTAATGTTGGACGCAGGTGGTTCTGTTCTCCTGCATGCAAATCACTTTTGTCTCTGTACAGAACGGCTTTCTCTTTTTAGCTGTGGTTAACATTCGTTGCCTTAATTAACAGTGACCTTTGTTGTGTCCTCCTGTTCACTGTGATGTGCTTGTGCCCTGTTCTGTCACTGTAATGTTAACGTTGAGTGGCACTGCAGGGGAAACTTGGCCCTGTCCGTGTGTGAATACATGTCAAAGATTTTTAGCACCTTATTAAAAAATATGTTTTTAAAAGCAATCGTGCCTTATTCTGCTCTGTCATCAATGATGTTAAAAATCAGTCCACTCGGAGATCACCTTTCTACAGACCACTGCTGTTGTGTTGGCATTTCAGTTTTCCCATGCTGCATCATCGGTAAAATAATTGTTACAAATGTGTTAAAACTTGTGCAGTTGCAGTTGTGTAAAATAATTTGTGTTAAAGTTATTTGTTTTGTAAAGCAGCGTACGTGGCTTTCGGTTTAGTTTGTTACCTCAGATTTAAGCTAATTCATTTTTAATGTGATTCAAATGGCGCGAGACACAGAACATGGACTCAAACTTTGCCATACTTGAAGCTTAGAGGTAGAATATAATTAAAGTTACTCTCCGTCTGCACAGACGGAGGGACCGCTAACTGTGCTCGAGTCTTGAAAGTAGTGATCAGTGCTCGGTTATCGCGAACTTGACAGTTCACTTAAGATCACAGAAATACCGCACGTATGAATTGATCAAGCACTGTATGTGTGCATTTTGTCACTCGATTTTCTGACACACATAGACCTACTGTGAATGATGAGCAGCAATTTATAATTAAAATATGTAATTCCAAATCATATTAAAATACAAGTTAGATTTCAAAGATGTACACGTCATATGTACATGCAACATGTATTTCAAAATGTATAAAAAATTATATATATAGCCTATATTTATCAGGTCCAAGCAGCATTTCCAGGTTTTGATGAATAAACTACTATACAATAATATTTTTAAAGTACAGCACTTTTCTTTTTACTTTTTAAGAACACTGCCAATTTTATTTAACTTTTAAAAGCACATTTTTTTTTGTTTGTTTTTTTCTGCAAGTACAGTTAATGTTCAAACTATTTATAATGTTTAACATGGCTGACAATGATACATATTCTTAATAATAGGAATTAATCTGCCTCTTTTTTTAAATGAACAGTGCTGTAGCTGCTTAATTAGGCTACTATGCTACTGTATTTCAATACTGGTCATTATGGTGGTTCTTGGAGAGACAATTTTTTTCTGAGGTGGTAATTGGTGAAAAAAGTTTGACAACCACTGCTCTATCGTTTATATTGTAGTGTCAAATACATTACGGTAATATATTTTTAGAATTTATATGAGCGTAATGTTATAAGGGATGCAGACAGAAACAGCTTTGTGGGAAAATTGCAATGTTAAAAGTACAATGTTTACATTTTGCTTTTATTTAGAGATATTTTTAATTTTCATGATTAAAATCATTAGTTTTTAAAAACTGATTTATTAATGTTTGTTTCGTGTTTCTACTTTTTTAATCAAACATTTGCGCTATAAGCTATATATTAATGGCTATAAGCTATTAATTTGGTTGAATTTTCAGAATTGGCACTATATATCGTGATATAATTATCAGGATATGGGATGATTTATTTTGTGATTTGTGAATTTTGTCATATCCCAGTCTTAAATTGTGGTAAGTATATGTTATTGCCTTTAGAGGATGTTTGCCTGCCCGGTGAGGAAACCGCATTTTGTTTATGCTGAATGTTTCATTGTGGGTGTCTATGCATGAGCTCATATTTTTTGGAGTTTGCACATGCTCAGTGATGCTCCACACCCTTGGAGGCATGAGATCATGAATGGCATCAGGATAAAGAGCAGGCGTACACAGCTAGTGTGTTGGCATATTGTGGGGTAAAGCAGCCAAAAAAATCTGTGATTAACATGCAAGCCTATAGATTACTGCTTTCATGCTCTTTAGAATTTGAACATTTATTTGATTTAAAATGTTATGTTATATTTCCCAAATGATGTTTAACAGAGCAAGGAAATTTTCACAGTATGTCTGATAATATTTGTTTTTCTGGAAAAAGTCTTATTTGTTTCATTTCGGCTAGAATAAAAGCAGTTTTTAATTTTTAAAAACCATTTTAAGGTCAAAATTATTAACCCCTTTAAGCTATATTTTTTCGAGTCTCCAGAACAAACCATCATTATACAATAACTTGCCTAATTACCCTAAACTGCCTAGTTAACCTAATTAAGCCTTTAAATGTCACTTTAAGCTGTATAGAAGTGTCTTATAATATATATTATATATAAATTATAATATAATATAATATAGTTTAATAAACAACATAATATATTGTAATTTTATGAATTGAATTTTAATTTTTAATATTTAGAGGTATATTTTTGTAATATTGGATTGCATTATAATAATTTCTTAATAATTTTTAGATGGTTCACTTGATCACATGATATATGATTTCATCGTGTGTGCGTGTGTGCGTGTGTGCGTGTGTGCGTGTGTGTGTGTGTGTGTGTGTGTGTGTGTGTGTGTGTGTGTGTGTGTGTGTGTGTGTGTGTGTGTGTGAAAGCTGAAAAAAAACACAATTATTGTTTTTGGAGGGAGGACAACTCATTAGTTTTACAAACTTAAGTTGATTGAACATAAAACAATTAAGTTAACTAAATTCCTTCATGTTGTCCCGACACGCATTGACTGCGTGGAACCCAATTTTTTTTTTAGTGCATAGAATAATCCTTTTATTTTTCTGTCCATCTCTAATGTTCAGTTAAACTAACAAAAGTTTGCAATTATGTGAAGATGAAATTGCTTTGCATTGCTTCATTGTATTTTTACATGGTGTTTAAGTGGGATTCTAGTCCCTAAGGGACATGGAAGATTGATCCCGTTTTCAAGGTATATTTGTTCCCTTCACTTTTTAAAAAAAGTCTTACTTTTTCACTTTCTCAAGAATGAAGTATTGAAGTTTCTTTAGTTCTTTTTTTGTTTCACAGCACTGCTGTCAGAGCATTGAAGGAACATTGATCTCTTTCTTCATCCCACCACCGCTGAATACCAAAAAGCAGCATTTAAGCTTGTCGCATCAACTTTTCAGCACATAAAAACGCCTCAGATTCAAGTGTTGGTTTTCAGCGTTGACAACAGCAGCAACAAGCGTCCTGGGAGAAAACTGTCTTAAACAGGTGTTTTCATTCAGTGACAAGCAATTTCATAAAATCCATTTTGGCTTTGTTCCCCATTCACGCGCCTTGGTTCCGCCATGGTTTCTGTTCATGAGCACATGACTCACGATCTGTGGTAAACAGAACTTGCTGTCAATCTGGGTGACACTTTTATAGCCATTGATTTGTTTGCTGTTGCAGCTTTCGGTCTTCACATGCTCTGTGTGCCCTTTCATGTTTCCGACAAGACGTTTCCCAGCGGACGACTTCTGCGACAGATCTGCAGCACACTCGTCTTATGAAAAATACATAGAAAACCAAAATATACAATAGTGGCATGTCCTTTTAGCAGTTTATACACCCCATTGCAGAAAGATTTAAATGTTTCGCATTTACACTAATTCATGAAATAAGGTGATATGAGTTATGAAAGCATGTGCTAGTTTTTGAATGCAGTATACAGTTGAAGTCAGAATTATTAGCCCTCCTGTTACGTTTTTATTCTTTCAAAATTTTCCCAAGTGCTGGTTAATTACCACCAGCTTTGGTTTATGAACCTGCCCAGCAGGATGTGTGCGCCAACCTGCTCTGTATTCAGTGTTTTTCAGTTTGCATTCTCTGTGTTGTTGGCAATTCTTTCAATTCCTCATCTGATTTCTCATCTGATTCAACATTTTGTCAGTTGTGTACTTTACTATTAATTGATAGAATCTAAGATGTAAATATGTAAACTCTACAACAAGCATTATTGCCATTTTAACCTTAGATATCAATAGTTGATAATAAGGATGCTCCGATCAGGATTAATTGCAGTTGATACCGAGTACCGATTCCTGGTCATGGTGATCGGCCGATATTGAGTACCAATTGTGATGCTTCAAGCTTTATAATGCATAAAGCAAGTTTTCCCTCTAAGTATGACACTTAAGTGGAGATCTCTCCTTAACTAAGAAGATAAATTAAGGATGCTGCATATAATTCCTTTAAAGGTGTCTCTTATAGCCATTTAGGTGAGACATGTCTTGGCCAGAAGCAGCTTAACAGAAAAAAATAGATAAAACAAACAAATAAAAAATTCGTAAGACAAAACGACAAACGATGCAATTTGAAAACACTGCAAATGATGGAAGAATTCAACATGTCTCTGTCAAAAAAAAGTTAGTATTATTAGTACTATTTGATTGTTATTGCGTATAGACCGATTACCAACCTATGTCAAACATGACGTCACATGGGTCCCCGGTTGCAAAAAAAAACACAGGCTGCAATAATAAAGATGTCGTGTCGTGGTGTAGGATGCCAAATTCGAGTCCAAAAATATAAAACTTAACGTTTACCATACACCACACTGCTTTAATGTTAACTGCAGACATCTTTTGCTAAAAGGGAGCTGAATGCAGTGATGACCTAATTAGAAATGCTGGACTCTGCAGTTCTCATGTTATAGCAGGTAAGATCACGCTATGCTGAATCATACACATTACTCGTTTTTTTGCAGAAATGATTTCAGCAAAAGCAGTTACATATGGTTAATTAAACTGTGGACACTGAATGCTAAGAATAAAACGTGAAAGTGTAAGTAATTAAGGTAAACTTGGTTTTATATTCACACATTCATTCAGTGACTACTTGTGACACACTCCTTATATTGTTTACCATGGCACTTTAAATATTCGGTCTGAAATAACCTGCAAGTGTGACTTAAAACAACATTAACACTGTTTATTTGACTGTAAACAATGTTGTACTTTGATAGTCATTGGCTGCTAATATGATTTCGCTATTTAGAGTTTGCAAATAATACTTTTATGAAATTATATTATTAAGGAGAAAGTCCAAATGTGCGAATATAAATCCAACTTTACCTCTATGTGTAAGTTCACATACCCTGCCGTACTGGTGCAGTTCTCTGTCAGAATGCAGTCGTTTTGCATGTTGGTGATTAATTACCCAGGCCTTGTATAATGTTAACTCCGTCTTTCCTTGTCTTTGGCTAAGCAGAACCTCGGTTTTTAGCACTACATAGTGTTGAATCTGGTCATCCTGGAGCATTGTTTCTTGCACATGACCACACAGAACAACATTGTTGGCATCCAAAAACTTGTAGATCTTTAACTTCTGTCTTGTAAAATCACTTGGAGCTGCAATGAGATTGTATATTTGGGGCTGGATGCTTGGTTATTTCGTCCAATATTCATTGGGAGGGTGCTATCACAAAAGGGCCTGTGAGATGTACGCCGCTCACTTTAACGTTAGTTTTGCCGAATCACTGCTTATCACTGAGTGACGAGCTGTTATAATATGCTGAAAGCATTAATAATATATATAATGTGTAATCAATATATCTTATTTCTAAGACAACAACAAACTCTGTACCGCATCGAATGTCAGTCCCTCGCTGTAAATGCTACCGCTCTAGTACCGCTCTAATACTCTAATAAATCTAATACTTCTTTACTAAGAGGCCTATAAACTTCTTTTGATTGCAATAAGTATGTTACAAGAAGTTATATTATTAAATATTCAGCCAGGTTTTAGGGAAATACTGTCAAAAACACAGAAGTTCTTTCAGTTCTTATATGTAAAAAGGCCTGAATACATGCAAGGTCATTCAAATATTTTGTTCATCTCCAACTTACACAAACACTTGTGATCAGTTCATGAGATCAGCGAGTACCAATTGAGTCATTAACTGTGATTATCAGCCGATACCGATCTCCGGCCCATCGATCAGATCATCTCTAGTTGGTAATGTCAAAGATATGTTCAACTGAAATGTAAAATTTAGTTTATTAATTACTCAACTTCATGTTGTTTTAATCACGTGAGAAAAATGCAAAAATGCCTATTTAATCCCCAAATAAGGCAAAATGCGGGAGATACAATTTATATAATCCAAAATAAATGTACCACTAAATAAATGTGCAGCCACAAATGCTGTGTTCTTGACTTACAACCACATTTATAATGTGCTTAATGATTGTACTGTCATACTTTGCTAATGATTTTCTTTCATTACTAAATTAAGTATTGCATTATATACAAACCAGTTATTTAAGCATAGTTGATTGTTTTTTTAAGATCATTCAGAATGAGTTAGTAAATGATTAATAAACGATTAAAATTTACATTTATAATTCTTATTGTTCAGGCATATACTAATAGTTAATTTGCATGTTAATAAATGCTTTATTAACTCAACTTCATCCAGTTTTGTGACCTAATCTAAAGTGAGGGCTATTTATGCTTTATAAATCTCTTATAAATGACAATTAAAGGCTCAGTTAAATTCTAAACAGGAAAAAAGAACATTAACGACTTTATTCATTCCTATTCGTTTGAAGATACACAAATGAAACTGTACTTCAAATGAAAAATAAGTCTTTGCAACCTAATCTAAAATAAAATTACTGTACAGTTTAAACATTGCATCTGATAATACTGTTAATTATATTGTTGCTATTTTATCCAATTTTATGTCGTATTTGACACTCCTGTTATACTCCAACAATGTTTAAACTTTACAGTAATTTTACTTTTTAGATAAGATTGCAAAGATTATTGTTCATTTAATACCGAGCCTTTACTTGTCATTTATAAGGGATTTATAAATCAGCAACTTAGCTAATTATAGGCCTATTTCAAACCTTCCATTTATATCTAAAATACTAGAAAAAGTTGTTTCTGCTCAATTATGCTCCTTTCTGCAGACCAACAATGTTTTTGAAGTGTTCCAGTCAGGTTTCAGAGCTCATCACAGTACAGAAACTGCATTAGTGAAAATAACCAACGATTTACTCTTAGCTGCTGACCAAGGGTGCATCTCGCTATTAGTTCTACTCGATCTTAGTGCGGCATTTGACACCATTGACCATGGTATCCTTATTAATCGCTTAAAGTCTACAGGTGTCCAGGGACAGGCCCTACAATGGTTTAAGTCATACTTATCTGACCGTTACCAGTTTGTAAATATAAATGGACAGCCTTCACAAATCAGCCCAGTAAAATACGGGGTGCCTCAAGGATCAGTTTTAGGCCCTTTACTGTTTACAATATACATGCTACCCCTGGGAGACATTATTAGAAGACATGGGATCAGCTTTCACTGCTATGCAGATGATACTCAATTATATATTTCAACTAAACCTGACGAGACGTCCAATCTGTCCAAGCTAACTGAGTGTATTAAAGATGTTAAAGACTGGATGACCAACAATTATCTTCTCTTAAACTCAGACAAAACAGAATTATTACTTATTGGGCCTAAATCCTGTACACAGCAGATCTCACAACTCGATCTACAATTAGAGGGATACAAAGTTAGCGTTAGTTCTACTATAAAAGATCTGGGTGTCATATTAGACAGCAATTTAACTTTTAAAAATCATATTTCCCATGTCACAAAAACTGCTTTCTTTCATCTGAGAAATATAGCTAAGTTACGAAGTATGCTATCCATCTCAGATGCAGAAAAGCTAGGTCATGCTTTTATGACTTCTAGGCTGGACTACTGTAATGCTCTGTTTGCTGGCTGCCCAGCATCCTCTATTAACAAACTTCAATTAGTACAAAATGCAGCTGCCAGAGTTCTAACCAGGTCTAGAAAATTTGATCACATCACCCCAATTTTATCCTCCTTACACTGGCTGCCTGTTAAGTTTCGTATTGAATTTAAAATATTGCTTCTTACATATAAAGCTCTAAATAATCTAGCTCCTGCTTATCTAACCAATCTTCTGTCTCGCTACAATCCAACTCGCTCTTTAAGATCTCAAAACTCAGGACTTCTGGTAGTACCTAGAATAGCAACGTCGAGTAGAGGAGGTCGAGCCTTCTCATTTATAGCTCCTAAACTCTGGAATAGCCTTCCTGATAACGTCCGAGGCTCAGACACACTCTCCCAATTCAAAACTAGATTAAAGACCTATCTGTTCAGTAAAGCATACACTTAGTGCACCACTTAGGGGGCTTCCACACAGGTTATGCATCTTGCTGATATACACTGTGAACATCAGCTACGCTAATTATTTTCTTTATTCTCCATTTCCACCTGGGGAAACTCTTCCCGAGGCCCTCAGACTATGCAGAGTCACTGATTCGATCCAAGACCAACGACGAGATGATCCCAAGGTTTCCATATCCTGGACCTGGCCGAATCCTGAACAACTACTGCGATGGTCATGGAAGAGTGGAGAACATGAGACTGTTTCCTATGACGCTCCAGAGACAGACGAGTCTTCGCTGAGGCCAGCTTCCAGCCTCCGCCACTGAGACTGCAGCTCTGCACAAGACGTTTGGCCAGCGGAGAAATTAAAATGGTCGTGCCCTACTGAGCCTGGTTTCTCTCAAGGTTTTTTTTCTTCACTTTCGCCTTTAGTGAAGTTTTTTTTCCCTCTCCGCTGTCGCCACTGGCTTGCATGGCTCAGGATCTGTAGAGCTGCGCATCGTTGGATTTGCTCTTCAATATTTGGACTCTCAGTAGTGATTATTAAACCACACTGAACTGAGCTAAACTGAACTGAACTTAAACACTAAAAACTGAACTACACTGTTCCTATTTACTATGACCTTTTATGTGAAGCTGCTTTGACACAATCTACATTGTATAAGCGCTATACAAATAAAGGTGAATTGAATTGAATTGAATTGAATTATAAAGCATAAATAGTCCTCACTTTAGATTTGGTCACAAAACTGCATGAAGTTGAGTTAATATTAACACACATGGTAACCATTGCTATATGCCTGAATAATAAAATATATAAATGTTGATTTCAATAGTTTATTAATCATTTACTAACTCATTCTGAATGATCTTAAAAACCACCAACTGCTCTTAAATACAAATGGTTTGTAAATAATGCAAAACTTAATTTAGTAATGAAAAATAAATCATTAACAAAGTATGAAAATGTAATTATTAAGCACATTATAAATGTGGTTATTTTGTTTTGCTTGATTTCCACCTTTGTCCGTTTAAGGGTTAAAGTAATGTTTTATTTTGTAATGCATGCAGTAATGTAAAATATCTGTTTTTTTTAATAATTTTTTTTTTACGAATGGGCAGTGGAATATTTTGAGTTTTGATATTTGATATCGATTATCGATTCCAGTGAAAATAACCAAAGGGGGCTGTAATAATGTTAGATTTTACCATAAAGGTTAAAAAATATTTGCAATTCAAAGCAATATTTAATGTCCATGTAAATTTACTTGCCAAATAAATGACTTTTTTAAAATAAGAGGACAGATATGGGCAGCTCAGTGGTTAGCACTGTTTCTTCACAGCAAGAAGGTCGCTGGTTCGAGTCCCTGCTTGGTCGGTTGGCATTTCTGTGTGAAGTTTGCATGTTCTCCTCGTGTTCACATGGGTTTCCTCTGGGTGCTCTGGTTTCCCCCACAGTCCAAAGACATGCGGTATAGGTGAATTGAATAAGCTAAACTGGCGGTACTGTATGTGTATGAATGAGAGGGTTTGGATGTTTCCCAGTACTGGGTTACAGCTAGAGTTGCATCCGCTGTGTTAAACATGCTGGATAAGTTGGTGGTTCATTCTGCTGTGGCTACCCCTGATGAATAAAGGGACTAAGCCGAAGGAAAATAAATGAATGAAGGAAGATCAGAATTTTTAGCTGCAAAAAAAAAATTTAATACCCAAATAAGGCAATAATAAAATATTCATTCATTCATTCATTCATTCATTTTCCTTTGAAACACCCATACACTCTCACATTTACACTCATACACTGTAAAACCCAAAAAGTTAAGGTAACTCAAACCATTTGAGGAAACCGATTGCAACAAGCCATTTAAGTTCAAAAACTAATCCTAATGAGTACTGTGAACTTAATCCATTTGAGTAAACAAAGCAATTTGAGCACAGTAAAAACCAATAAATGAAGAGAACTCAAACCGACTGAGTAACTTGAGGAAACCGATTGCTACAAACCATTTAAGTTAAAAAACTAATCTATATGAGTACTGTGAACTTACTCCATTTAAGTTGAAGTAATGAGGTATTTAATTAACTCATTACCTTCAACACTTAGTTCAAAACTCTTTTTATCAAATGAGTAGAAATAACTTTCAGACATTTTTGAGTTAACATTTCATTTGATAAAGTTGACTGTTGGGTTTTACAGTGTACACTGACCAATTTAGTTTATTCAGTTCACCTAAAGCGCGTATCTTTGGACTGTGGGAGATACTGGAGCACCCGGAGGAAACCCACACAGAATTTCCAACTGACCCAGCTGAGACTCGAACCAGCGACCTTCTTGCTGTGAGATGATAGTGCTTACCACTGAGCCACCGTGTCGCCATAAATAAATATTACTTACAGTCAGGTGCTGATGATTAAACAAAAAATACACACTTTAGTTTTTGCTTGTTTTCCTACCTTTGCCTGTTTAAGGGTTAAAGTAATATATATTTTTTCATGATAAAATAATCTTATAATTACTAATTTAAAGGTATTTTCAAAGTAAAAATCATATATCATGCATGCAGTAATGTAAAATAGGTAATTTTTTTTACCAATGGGCAGTGGAATATTTAAAGGTTATAAACATTTAAAGGTTATAAAATAATTGAAATTCAAAACAATATTTAAAGTCCATGTAAATTCACTGGCTAAATAAATGATTTAAATATTAATTTAGCTAAGATTTCTCTCTCTGTGTGTGTGTTGCAGTTACTTTAAGGAAACATGATTGCGGTGAGCAGCAGATGGCTGGCAGGGATGTGCGCAACATGGTCACAGAGGCATTACCAGCCGTCTCGCTCCAGGCCCGACTGCGATAGCCCGCTGAACGAGAAGGAAGGCGCGGAACCCACACTTTGAGCAAATCAATAGCAAAGTCCAAGCAAACATAATGGAGCTTGATGATAATCAGAGAGCATGTTTGGATGGGGACTCTACTTGGCTTGGTCCTCATCAAGGTGAGTCAGTTTGCTTCCAGGAACAGACGGGCCATGCAGCGAGCAGACGGCATGTTTGGATTCAGTTGTGCAGCTCTAATGTGCAGAGACGTGGCTAAACCAAAGCAGCATGTCTCGAGACTTCAAGCAATTAAGAGATCCAGGCAAGCGGAAACGCAGCGGTCAGGAAAAGTGACTCTTTGATCATGCACTCCTCTTGTTTTAATCCCACATCACCTCTTCTCTGACTGACATGCTCTGCTGGTGAAGGACACTGACTGGTGGTAAAGCGGTGTAAAGCAGACTGGATTTGTGCGCTCCAGTAGAACAACTGGCAGAATAAATTCCCATGAAGCACTTGCTGATTTAATGTGCACATTAATCATGTGTGTCAGATCAAGCAGTCATCTTTATATAACGCTTTACGCTGTTTATATCGTTTCAAAAGCTGATTTGTGGTAATAAACGGGATAAAAATAGAACCAGCGATGCAAACTTCATCAAATATGAGGCACATTTAAATTCTGCTGTGAAACTACTCTTAAAAAAATGTCATTATTCAGATCAGTTCTGTTTATTTTGATATCAGTTAGTCAACCAATAGACGAATTACCGGTTTGTAAACTTTCAGCATGCGCGCGCAACGAGGTTGCAGAAAAAAAGCGGGAGCGCTAGCATTTACAGCGAGGGAATGCCATTCGATGCGGTACAGTTTATTGTTGTCTTAGAAATAAGTTATATTGATTACATATTAGATATATTATTTACTTAATGTTTTGTGTATTATAACAGCTTGTCACGCACAGTTATTTGGCAAAATTAACGTTAAAGTGAGCGGCGTTCGCCGACAGGTCCATTTGCGATAGCACTTTCCCAATGGATATTGGATAAGACGAAATGGCCAAGCATCCAGCCCAAAATATACAATCTCATTGAAGCTCCAAGTGATTTTACAAGACAGAAGTTAAAGGCCTAAAAGGTTTTGAATGCCAACAATGTTGTTCTGTGTGGTCATGTGCAAGAAATAATGCTCCAGGATGACCAGATTCAATGTAGTGCTAAAAACCGAGGTTCTGCTTAGCCAAAGACAAGGAAAGAAGCCGGAGCTATACAAGGCCTGGGTAATCATCAACAAGCCCAACAACTGCATTCTGACAGTGAACTGCACCTGTAGAGCAGGGTATGTGAACTTACATTTTTACATTTCATTCTAAGGATTCAGTGTCCGCAGTTTAATTAACCATATTTAACAGTTTTTGCTGAAATCAATGCTGCAATTAAAAATGAGTGATGTGTATGATTCAGCATAGCGTGAACTTACCTGATATGAAATGAGAACTGCAGAGTCGAGCATTTTTAATTAGGTCGCCACTCCATTCAGCTTCCTTTTAGCCAAAGACATCTGCGGTTGGCATTAAACACAGTGTGGTGTATGGTAAAAGTTTTCTATTTTTTTTTTTTAATTTGGCATCTTACCGCACAACACGACATGTTTGCTATTGCAATCGAACTTTTTTTTTGCAACTGGGAACCCGTGTGACATCAGGTGTGACGTAGGTTGGTAATTCCCCTATAAACAAAAAATGTCTCTCAGAAATATCAAGTACATTCCAAGTATATTTATTACATAAAATGGCGAGTAACTTTGATTTACTATAAATGTCAAATTTAGGGGGGAAAAGAGTTTACTATTTGGATTTATGTAAGGAAATAGGATATTTTCATGTTTCTGCTATGTTATACACACACATATATATTTATAGAACAGTTCTGTCTGGTTCTTGAATCCAATTGGCTGATAGTCGTGCAATATTTTGCCAGTAACAGCACTCGTATCGCCTATTCACCCTTAACCCTTGTGTAATACTCTGCCCACATACAGCAACAAGCAGAGGACACTCTACAGTTTGACAAATATTGCTGCTGTTAGGCAACATAATTTACTTTTGAGACTTTTTTTGGCGAGAATATCGTTTCTTAGATTGCAACTATGGAGTTTATTTATAAGGATAGTGCCTATTTTAAAATATTTATAATTTCTGAGAGACAGCGCATCAGCGGCCATTAGCCTGTCATTAAGTAGACCAAAGACAGTTGACGTTGTCCATCCACAAGATGGCGACAGAGACTGCATAAAAAGTTCTTAGAGGAGCAAAAGATAATGTAATTTTAAACTACTGCTGATCGAATCATTATTGAACAGGTAAATGATATTCGAAGTCGATTCCTCTCTTTTGTATGTTCTAGTGCTGTATTTATACCATATAATTGTAGTGTATTGAGTGTTAGATGGAACTCGCATATCAGGAATGTGTGTTGTGTTGGCAGAAAGAAAGAAGAAATGCCCGCATAGCGTTTTTCCTTATCGCAAACACAACAGCATTCTGGTAGTGATTGCGCTGCTTTTTTTCTGGGATAATTATTGTAACATCCCGATTGCAACAGAGAAATACTGCAGACTGTAATAGACTGTAATACTGTAAGGAGATATCTCTGTAGACTGATGGCATTCCATGCCGTTCAGCCTTATAATCTTCAAATGTAAGCAAAATCTCCTTTTTTGTCATCACTTTAGACATTACGCTAGAGAATCATTCAAATACTAGCTCTAAAGTGACATTGGTGAATTAGTAACAGCATCTGCTGTTCTGACAGCTGCATATGTGAATGAATGGCGGAAGAAAGTAGTTCCTAATACAAAAGGGTTTTTAGACTCTCTGTGTTTGATTTTCTTTCTTATACACACGATTATAACTGTTGTATAAACGCAATATCTCACTCGTAGCACTGCGATGTGGCTGTATATCACTCACTAACGCACTCACCAACGCACGCCTCCCACCAGTACCAATATACAGCCACATCGCACTGCTACGAGTGTGATATTGCTCATATATACAGCTGTTTGTTCAAAGTACTTATTTAAAATGAGCCAAAGCAACACAGTCTTAATGTTATTTTGGGACAAAACTTTGGGTGGAAAAATTACAGTGTATGAAAGCACTTGTTTTTCAAATTTACATAAACAGTCACTAAAAAGAAAATAGCATCATTATTATTCATGGGACAAACAAAGGATTTCAAAGCTTTGAATAAATAGAACCTACTGCTTTTCAAAATGGTTCACTGTTTTGAAGCCTACAAACACCATGCGCTATGGAGACCCGCTGGTCAACAATGCAACATAAATTGCATAAATTAGACACATTGTTTGGTCATTCTTTGGAAATGTGAATTAAGATCTAAATTTCAGTTTGAATCATCAATAAAAATAGCTTTTCGAGCTTTAATCCATCATGTCATGAATCCTGTAACCAACAGATCACTGTTTAAGCACTGTTGAAGCTGCAGCAGATGTCAGTTGTGTTGCTTTGGTTCTGTTCATTAACTGTAAAGTTAATCAATTATAAGTTGTTCAGTTACAAGCAGCTAAACAGTGTTGACTTATCTTGAGTCAATGTTGATTCAGTTCAGTTCAATGACAGTGCAGATGTAGCAAATGTTCCACTATAACACAGGTATTATTGCAGATTTTCGCCTCTTTTTCTATTTATTTATGAGGTTTAAATACTGCAATTTGAGCCTAGTATCATTTATTGGGCAAATAACAAACTGGCCAGTACATTCAACTTTCCTCAGTTGGAATTTTGGACGCCAAATTTGGCACCAAAATTCCCAAATTCTGTACTGACAGAATTTCGCTTGTTCTTAAAGCCTTTTCAATGGGTTATTTTCACAATTCATTTTGACACAGAAGTCAAAATAGGACAAATTAACTCATGTATGGGACAAATTCTGGACCTGGATCTTTCGAACCACCTGAACCCCTCCTGGCTACGGGCCTGAGTTACTGCCTTCTTATAGACGAAACAAGCTGCCTGTGTGCATATACAGTCGTTTTAAGAAAACTATTTTACCTACATCAGTCAGACTTTTAAAGATGTCTTTTTTCCTTAAATGTTTGTGTTTAATTTGTTTTATGTCTGTTTTGTTCAGTATACAAATGTAAGCCTATGGTCCAAGACAAATTACTCCACTGGGGACAAACTTATTAAGTAAGTATCACTGACTTACTGTACATGTCAAATTTAGAGGCAGTAAAACTGGAAAAGTGTGTGCTTACTATTTTGATAGTAAGTTATCATATAGTATATATTTTTATGTTTCTGTCATGTTATATTGTATGCTTTGGTGACTAGTTAAAAAAAAAAAAATCTAATTTCTTAAACAGCCATGTCAAGGATGTATCGCATGGTCAAGTGGGCCTCACCGAATGCTTTTTTTTTTGGCCATGCAGTTTTTGTCTCTCTTGTAAAACACTTTAACTTTGGGTGGAAAATTACAGTGTATAAACATAAGTTTATATAAACAACACTAGAAAGAAAACAGCATTATTATTTATGAGACAAACAAAGGATTTCAAAGCTTTGAATGAATAGAACCAACTGCTTTTCAAAATGGTTCAATGGTTTTGAAGCCTACAAACACCATGCGCTATGGAGATCCGCTGATCAACAATGCTACAATAATTGCATAAATTAGACACATTGTTTGGTCATTCATTGGAAATGTGAATCAAGATCTAAATTTCAGTTTAAATCGTCAATAAAAATAGAGTTTGGAGCTTTAATCCATCATGTCATGAATCCTGTAACTAACAGTGATTCAAAAAACTGTAAAGTTAATCAATTATAAGTCGTTCAGTTACAAGCAGCTAAACAGTGTTGACTTATCTTGAGTCGATGTTGATTCAGTTCAGTTCAATAACAGTGCAGATGTAGCAAATGTTTCACTATAAAGCAGCTGTATGGAGGATGCCATCATCAGTTTTTGTTCTCAAATGACTGTCAGTGTAGTATAAAGTATTATTTTGCTGAATATTAAAGGCTTAGTTCAGCCCAAAGTAAAGAAAAATTCTGTCATCATTGATTCCTGCTCATGTGAAATTAGTTTAAAAAAAAAATCAATTCTGAGATATTTCTGTCTCTCCACTGGAAGTCTATTCACTCGAAAAAGATAACAGTATTAAACTGAGCAGTTTAATCCAAATCTTCCAAAGAAACATGACTTAATAATGGACAGATTTCCTTTAGGCTGTTATTCATATATAAACATTGCCTTTTATGATTAATGGCTCAATCAGACTGTAGTCTTTATGTAACAGTTTTTAAACATCCAATCAAGCTTGATCTGAATGGAATTTCAGCCTTTACAGGGGTGATGTTGACCTTTTTCTGACTAATTGAGTGGACAGAAGGATGTAAACACTTGTTGAGATTAGAACTGGAAAGCTCTGCGCATGTGCAGTGGTGTAGAAATGGAGTGTTGACAGAAGTGGAATGAGCTGAGTCATAAATGGCTGTCATGTTATTCTAAAATTCCCTTTCCTCTTGTGAAGTGGAGCAGAACAACATCCCATCAGTCCTCTCTTCAAACTCGTCTTGGCCATGCGAATGGGCAATTTTACTGTTTGATACAAATAAACAGAGTAGCACAAAGCCTTATGTGCTTGTTGTCTCTTAATTAGAAATTGAAATAGATAAATATTAAAAGGATAGGTCATCAAAAAGGAAAATATACTCACTCTTAAGTGGCTTCAAATCTGAGTTTTTTATTCTGTTAAAAAAAAGAAGATATTTTGAAGCTGAAAATATTAACCGTCCATAATTGGAAAAACAAATACTATGGCAGTCAATGGTTACATGTTTCTTTAAAATATCTTTTTTTGAGTTCGGCAGAAGAAACTCTTAACAGGTTTGGAAGCAAAGACAGATTGACTGTATTTGGATACACTGTTATATGGTTGAACTAAGATATGTTCTTCACATAGTGTTGTTTATGCAAGTAACCCCAGGTCTTGAATTATACACTAATAAGTTGATGACCTAAATGAGGTGTAGTTGATTAAAGAGACATGCAATTTTGAGGGGCCGATTTTTAATGTGGACCACTGATTAACAATGGGATGTGAGACACTAAATGCTAATCTGACATGTTAAAACTGAAAATATAACATTTATTTTATGAATACATAAACTACAGAACATTCATTAATTTTCCTTCGGCTTAGTTCCTTTATTCATCTGGGGTCGTCACAGCAGAATGAACTGCCAACTTATCCAGCATATGTTTTGCACAGTAAATGCTCTTCCAGCTGCAACCCATTCATTCATTCGTTTTTTTTTTTCGGCTTAGTTCCTTTATTAATCAGGTGTCACTACAGCAGAATGAACCTTTAACTTATCCAGCATATGTTTTACACAGCGGATACCCTTCCAGCCGCGACCCAGCACTGGGAAACATCCACACACACTCATTTACACATGCACTACAGCCAATTTAATCCATTCAATTCACCTATAGCACATTTTCTTTGGACTGTAGGGAGAACCCCATACAAACACGGGGAGAACATGCAAGCTCCACACAAAAAATGCCAACTGGCCCAACTGGGACTCTTGCTGTGAGGTGACAGTGCTAACCACTGAGCCACAGTGTCACCCAACTACAGAACATTTATATTTCAATTCATAACAAATGGCAAAGTATATTAATTTTATCTTGTCAAAGATGGAGAACAGAGGACTGAAAAGCTACACTGTTGCTTTGTCTGGTTTTGCTTGTGGACTTTTGTTAAAGAGGTTATGATTTTTGGAGCATTGCTGTATTATTTGATACTTTTCACAATTTTCTCTACTTTAGTGGGTTAAATGTAAATTTGTATATAGGAGTTTACTGTAAAAAAGAAACAAGTATGTTAGCCCATAGATATAGATGTTGTGACCTACTGTATAATAGCCCATTTCCACTGAGTGGTATGGTACTGTACGGTATACTTTTATGGCCGTTTCCACTGTCAAAAGGTACCAAAAAGTAAACCGTACCTTACGACTTTTTAGGTACTCTTTGCAAAGGGTACCTAGCACAACAAAATGATACCAAAAGGCGGAGCTAGACGCTCAGCTGAACGCTATTGGTTTACAGAGAAGCGTCACTAGTGCATGCAACAAGCCAGGAGTATGAAAACAAAGGAATCGCCATTTTTAAATACACAGCCGAGACATCACACTGTAATAATATATACATATAATAACAAGCCATGGTCGACCCAAGCTCAAACAAACCTTGCCGTTGTCTTGATGAACAGCCACAAAGCCAAGAAGAACAAAATCTGCTGTATCCTGTTTGTTTTACGAGGCCGTCTAAAAGCACAAGCGGTTTCACTTTCTCCTGAGAGCTCCCGTGCACGCGCTTCGTGTCTATATTTGTAATAACAAACTTCTTTAGCTGATGATAATAGCGTGCGCAGGATTATTGAATCGCTTCTGACATCCTTTAAGAAGAGGACAAACGCGAGAGTGAAGCATGAAATAACAAAGGAAAAGCCAGAAAAACAAAGGAGCAAATGATTCTTTCAGCAACCTAAACCATGAACAAACTGCCATGTTTAACTATTATCATCGCCTTGATGAGCTCCGAATGACTGAATTACTTACTAACAGGAGGTTACATGTGCTGGTGAAGATTAAAGATACAGATGAGAGGTTTGCAGGTTATATTTTGTTTTGCTTTTCTGTAATTGGTAATTTATCAGAGACTGTAAGGGTCTGTATGTGTTCATATATGTTGCATTTATTTATTTATTTTATATAATTGCAGACGTTACAGTAGGCTATTTCGCACTATCGTTGATCTGCAGTTATAATCAAATCATGTTCATAGAAAGGTAAGGAACATTTATACACACGTTTTTCTGTATATAAAGCATCTGTTTTGTGAGTAGTGCTTCTCGTACAATATGTGAATGACCCGAACAGCTTTACTTTGACATTTCCTCGCACGAGAATGACGTCGACTGAAACTTTCTATTTTACACCTCCATTGGTACCCTTTTGGCAGTGGAAATGCAAGCCGGATAAAGGACCTGTACCGAGCCGTATCGTACTGTACCACTCAGTGGAAACTGGCCATCAGAGACTTAAATAAAACCTGTGAAGCCCAGCAAGGGCTCATTATAAATCTATGAAAGCAGTTTGATTGGTGAAGAATTAATGTCATAATGTGCATAGTGACATTGGGCTGGCAATGTGCATATATGGCTGTAATGCAAATCATTCATTCGCATCGTAAAAAATGCTGGGTTCAACACAATTCCTTAATGTTGTGCTGACAGAAATTGATTACGTTAACTTAATTGTTTTTACAAATTGAAGAGGATTGAACGTAAAACAATTGTTGAGGTCACAAACGGCAAGATTTGGATGTTTATATGAGGTTCATATCTTCTAAACACAGATTTTGTCACTGTTTTGGAGCTGATACTAACATCTAACAACTAACATCTAAATACTAACATCTAAACATCTTCACAGGACCTTTCCTAATCTATTTTTTCTTTGGGTTAGGAATCTTGTTTCTTTATTATCATTAGCACGTATGACAATGTGTTACTGAAGTAGACTCGTATAGATCAGTGCAGGTCCTCTTGCATAATTAAGCTTAATGATTAATCACTTATCTGATTTTTAATTCAAAAGACGATCCATCAATGGAAACTGTAAACATTTAAATCCCTAATTCAAACATTTAGCATGCAGCTCCTTTTGCTTGGAGGTCTGGGGAGGCTGAAGCGCTGCATGCGTAACAGCGTGTCTAATGGACATCTGGTTATTGTTTTACTGGTCAGGCAGCAGAAAGAGGACCTGCGCTGATCTATATGAGTTGGATGAAGGCCAGCGGGTCAGGACTGATAACTCTGATCTGCTCAGTCGTAAGAGTGCTGAATGGAAATGGCTGGAGATGTCAGAGGTCAGTGGCACCATTAACCTGTCCTTGCTGAAGTGCAGAGCGGAGCTGCCAAACAGCTGTTCACCCTTACATCTGGAGCACCTGTGAGATGTCAATTCATAATTCATCATGCAGCTCATTATCCTGAGTGACTTACTGGATATGAAACAGACACCTGCAGGACCAGACAACAGGTATTGGTGAGTTACAGTGATTTAAAAAATATTTGTTTATTTATTTATGAATATGATTGCACATATTCCTTGCTCATAATGTTCTAACAGGTACAGTATTACATGCACAATATTAGCAGGTGTTGATGAGCTAAAATAATTTTATTTATTATGTTAAAAATATTTTAAATATAGGCAAGGCAAGTTTATGTAAAGCACATTTCATACACAATGGTAATTCAAAGTGCTTTACATAAACAGTAATAAAAGAGACAAGAAAATAAAAATGATTAAAATGATATAAAAGGATTAAAAACAGATTAATATGTGTTAACACAGGTTATAACAGATGTGTTTTAAGCCTTTATTTGAATGTACCTAAAGTTGATGCACAGCTGAAGGCTGATTCACCCTGCTGTGACTGAACTCATGGAATTTCTAAATTACTTGATCTTAATGATCTGAGTGACATGTTCATGTTAGGTTTGTAATCAGGGAGTATATCAGTAATGTATTGAGGTCATAGGCCATTTAGTGATTTAGGCAAGTAATAACACTTTAAAAACTATTCTGAATATAACTGGGAGCCAGTGTAAAGACCTGAGGACAGTTGTGATGTGCTCTGATTTTCTGGTTCTAGTCAGAATCCTGGCAGCAACGTTCTGGACGAGCTGCAACTGTCTGACTGTCTTTTTGGGAAGGCCTAAATAAATAGCATGATAAAAGCATGAACATGTTTCTTTAAGTCCTCACTCAAAACAAAGCATCTAATTCTTGCAATGTTTTTGAGATGATAGTATGCTGATTTACTTGCTGCTTTGAAATGATTTAAATAAATCTCTCAGAAATAAAGGTACAGGAGCTGTCACTGGGGCAGTACCTTTTCAAAACATACATAATTGGACCCAAAGAGTCCACAATGGTACCTCAAAGGTCCATATTAGTGTCCAAATGTAACTAAAAAGTACCTCTGCGGTACCATTATGGACCCTTCAAGTGCAAATATGTACCTTTTGAAAAGGTACCGCCCTAGTGACAGCTCCTGTACCTTTTTTTTTTCTAAGAGTGTGGGTATGGTGAGATACAATTATTTTACTAATTGTATATATTTATTTAATTAACTTTAATTGGGTAGTCGGTTATATGTTTTTTTTCCAGATTTTATTTACTGTGTTAATATTTTATTGGAGTGTCTATTTAATTTAAAGTTTCACTGAATTTATTATTCAGTAAAAGCTGTTTATTCACTAGCTTGAGTGACATTTTTAGTGCTTCAGACAAAAGTAAAAATAAATGAGTGGTTTAAGAGTCATATTGGAGAAATTAAAATAAATCAGGGAATAAGCTGAAGGAAAGTGAGTGAGTGTCTATGTTAGTGTTTTTCTGTTCGCATGTGTTTTCTTCTCCTGTAGCGCATTTGAATGGAGCTCCTAAAGGGACAAGGTGGTGGAAAAATACAGCGGGGGAAATAAAAATATATTGTTAATCTTTTGCATTCACTTGCAATGTTTTTGTGTTGCGTTGGGAAAATGTGCATTCCCTCAACAAAAAATAAAAATCATTCATTCTCCCCATAACTTTAGTATTCCCTCACAATTGTTTTGTTCCATCACAGAATCTGTTGCGTTTGAGAGCTGTTTACACTCACAATGGAGCACTTCACAGTTTTCTAGAGCATTAAAGGTCCTGTGAAATTAAAATAAAAAAATGCAGATGTTATTTTCAATCTGTTCATTTAAAGGATATCTATTAGCTAGTGGGCTCCAAAAACTGTTTAGAAAATATAAAAATGATATGAAACACTTCCGTCTAAATGGATCAACAGCCTCATACTTCAGTTGTTCAGTTGTTCTCATCAAATCTTGACCAATCAAATGCTCTCTAGTATGTGCCATGGCCCGCCCCCTTCAAGACAATTCTCATTTGCTTGTCATTTGATGTGCTTGATCTTAACCACTCTCACTGGTAGAGCTGTGATTAAAAACAAAATGCAATTGGCTGTTTTTTTAATGGGAGTTAATCTGTCCCACCCTTTCTTCATCTCTCAGTTGAGAGATTACGTCAAACATTGAATAAAAAAATGCACATTTCAAAGCACTACATGGGATCTTTAAGAATGCGATAGCCTACATGATGCACATTAACCATTTAATGGGATAAATAGATTTTATGAGAAAATGTGTTATTATTCTATTGCATTTTGCATTCTGCATGGCGCGACGCAACTGACTCTTAAAGGGAATTGGAGATGAGACTAATTGGTTTATGCTCAAAACACACCCATAACTTAATAAGAGAATAAGCACAACCCTGTTAGACCCTGTTAGACAATGTTTTCCGTCCTTAAAATAGCAAAAGTGGATTCAGACATGCCCTTAATGCTTTTGCACCATGCGCTTTAGACTTTGCACCTAGATTGTGAAAGAAGAGCCCAATGAGTTTTGTCTCATCTCGTGGTTTACACCTGGAAATCACATTCTGGCCAAAACATACCACTTCCTATTAAAGGGGCAGATGCTCAGGCTTCAGACATAATGCGTTCAGCAGCATCTCAGACACACACACACACACTGCAGATTTCCTGACGGGACTTCCACAAAGAGCCAGCTTCATTTAAACACTGACTGATGTTCTGTTATCTGTCTTCCTTTTCTCTTGTTTTAAAGTTTCATGTTGGGACTGTTTTCTCTCTTTTTGGGGGTTTTCAAAAAGTTCTGAGCAATTTGTACTTCACAGAGTCGAAAAGAAAAGCTTGCAGTGTGTTTCCTGATAGGAAGTCGTCAGGCTATAAAATAAATTCACATCTGTCACTTGTTTCTCTCGTTCACTGTTGTGCAGAAGCGTTCTCAAACAATATTAATCACACATGTTTGGATAAAGTTTTGGCTTTAAAATAACAGTAAATGCCAACCTTTTTTCTTGCAAAATGTATGCCAGAGCTGTTCTAGTCACAAACAATCGATTTTTTTGGATTTTACAAAATCAGGATCAAGTATTTCTAATAAAACAGTAAAGTTTTGTTAAATAAATGGCCCAGTAAGTGGAGGACGATCAAACTGAGTTTTTTTATGTATATAATGGGATTCTGGGTTTGATTTTTGTCCTATTCATTTTCTCTGGGCAGAGCATATAATAGAAGCTCCATTTAGCTCCAAAGCGTATTGGCTTAGTGAGGTAATTTAACATCATTTGGCCGGCTCCTGCTTTCATTAATGTGAATACACTGGAGGCAAAAGGACCCTTTATCACTGACCAATTATGGCCACCCACCCATTCTTTAATGTCACTTCCAAAAAAAAAAAAAAAAAAAGAGAAGGTAAACACATTGCTCGGTCATATCTGAACCACTGAAATGACTTTGAGAAGAGGAGCAACTGGATGCAAAAAAAAATCAAATTTTTTTCCATTATGTGATTTACCTGCACATCGTATTGTAAAAACAAGCAAGAAAAATAAATAAAATAAATAAATAAATAAATAAATAAATAAATAAATTATATATATATATATATATATATATATATATATATATATATATATATATATATATATATATATATATATATATATATATATATATATATACCTATATTGAATATATATATATATCTTCAATATAGGTGATCTGTGTTCAACAAACCTGAAATTTTATGCCCAAAAATATGTTTTTATTTATTTATTTATTTAATGTATAGAATATACAGTCAGGTCTATAAATATTTTGACATCAACACAATTCTAACATTTTTGGCTGTATACACCTACACAATTGATTTGAAACGGAACAAACAAGATGTGCTTTAACTGCAGTGTGTCAGCTTTAATTTGAGGGTATTTACATCCAAATCAGGTGAACGCTGTAGGAATTACAACAGTTTGCATATGTGCCTCCCACTTGTTAAGGGTCCAAAGGTAATTGGACAGAACAATAATCATAAATGAAACTTTCACTTTTTAATATTGGTTGCAAATCCTTTGCAGTCAATTACAGCCTGAAGTCTGGAACGCATAGGCATCACCAGACGCTGGGTTACATTCCTGTTGGCCTCTACAGCAACTGTCCTTAGTTCCTGCGGCATTTTCCCTTCAGTTTTGTCTTCAGCAAGTGAAATGCATGCTCAATCGGATTCAGGTCAAGTGATTGCATTCTTTCTTTCTAAGAATGTTCCAAACAGTTGTTTTGGCCATGCCTAATGTTTTTGCTATCTCTCTGATGAGTTTGTTTTGTTTTTTCAGCCTAATGATGGCTTGCTTGACTGATAGTGACAGCTCTTTGAATCTCATCTTGAGAGTTGACAGTAACAGATTCCAAATGCAAATAGCACACTTGAAATGAACTCTGGACCTTTTATCTGCTCATTGTAATGGGGATAATGAGAGAATAACACACACCTGTGAATAGAAGAGGCAAAATTCTACCACCTGAACACCTAGTAGCCAACACATTATAAAAGAACATGAATGAATGATATTTTGTCCACAACACTTTAAGGCTTTTAGATTGTTTGAGGAGGATATAGTATCCAAATGACATTTCAATTATTTACATTAAAGGTTTAACAGGCAAAACCTTTCATGTATAAAAACTTCAGCTCGGAAAATAAATAGATATATATTAGATAAACCCTGTCTTTTATATTCCTGTATAGTTATATATAAATAAATTGCATCCCAAAAAGACAGCACACATAATCATTTTCTAGTGACCAAAATGAGGAGGGAATCTCTCTCTCAAAAAAAAATTAAGATCTTAGTGACAGTGCAAAATGGGTGAAGCAACTTATAAGATATCTCTTTGACCTTATTAGTAATTTGATATTTGCAAGATATTTCTTGTGGGGAATATCTTCAAAAGAATTATGCCAATAAGATATTACTGAAGGCACAGTAATTACATCTCACCTATATAGATCCATTTGATGATATACAGTATTTGTCTCTACAGTTTAATACACTATGCAAAGCAATTAGGACTAAAATTCTACAAAATGAACTCTATCATTTACTCACCCTTGACTGCTTTCCAACATTCTTTAAAATATCTTCTGTGTTCAACAGAACAACAACAAAAAAGAAGTCAATGATGAGTAAATAACAACAGAATTTTTCATTTTTGGATGAACTATTCCTTTACGTGTGAAATTGGATTGTCAACACTTCAACTAGCAACAGCTAAGACAAATGCTGTATTTAAGACTGTAGATATGCATATGAGATGTAACATATGTTGGGATATACTAACATGAGAAGTATATCATAATAGTAGGCTGAACAGATGTCCCATTTTTCCAAGGACAGTCCCATCCCAGCAGGTACAAAACGTCTTTCATTCATTTTCTTTGTGGCTTAGTCCCTTTATTAATCTGGGGTCACCACAGCGGAATGAACCGCCAACTTATCCAGCATGTGTTTTACGCAGCGGATACCCTTCCAGCTGCTTCCCATCACTGGGAAACATCTATACACTCTCATTCACACTCATACATACGGCCAATTTAGGTTACCCAATTCACCTATAGCACATGTCTTTGGACTGTGCTATAGCACCCAGAGGAAACCCACACGAACACGGGGAGAACATGCAAACTCCACACAGAAATGCAACTGAACGGCTTGAACCAGTGACCTTCTTGCTGTGAGGCGATTGTGCTACCCACTGCGCCACCCCCACATAACGTCATAAGATGTTAATATTAGGTTAGATTTAGGTCGTGATATCAGGTGACCAAAACTCAATGTCTAATCAGCGTCTAAGGACAACATTATTTTGATGTCCAATAACGACATCAAAAGACGTTGATATTTGGTTGATTTTAGGTTGTGTTGGAAAGTGACCAAAATCCAATGTCAAGCCAACATCTTAAACCAACGTCATAATGATGTGAAATACTGACATTATTTGTCAGGTATGACAACCAAAATCTAACGTCTGATAGACGTCATAGTGGTAACGTCCACAAATCGTCAAGCTGTAACATCATAAGAGGTTGGTATTTGGTTGGTTTTAGTTTGGATGTTGGACATTGACGTCGGCCTAATGTTGGGTTCTGACATCAACCCAATTTTCATTTCCAAACAAAATGTTGACATTTTGTGCCTGCTGGTATATTTCAGCTTCATGCTTCTGTATTTCACTTTACCTAAAATTTCTTTATTGCTGAGTGATGGTAGTATTTTTACTAGTAGTATATATAGTATTTATATTTTTTAATATAAATCAAATTCACACTTTGATACATTTTACCTTGGAGTTAAATGACAGAAAATGAAGTAGGCTAATATTAATAAATGTTGAGGGAGTGACGTCAATTTTTTTTAACATCTTTCTTTTTCACACTACATCAACCAATCTTATACTAGTTTATAGGTTCAGTTCACAACAATAAAGCCTTCAGTTTTTGAGATTTACTGAAAGTCCATTGAGTCTACTGCATTTTGCATATATTTGGCAATATTGCTAACAGTGCAGCACATGTGAACACATATCAAGTTACTACTTCCTAAATGCACAAGTAGTACAACAATAAAAGTGTCACAATGAGAAAAATAGTTCTAAAACGCTTTTCAAGCAAACACTCATTTTTCTTTTTGTTCCTCTGGAATATGACAGGTTTTGTGAGCTCATCCTTGTGTAAGTTTCCTGTATGCGGAAGAGATGCGATCAATGACATCTGGTTGCAGATGATATCAATCATATCAAAGCATCTGTTATTTCAGTTCGCAGAGCGTCTGGTTTCCTCCGAGAATAGAGGGTTTTCTGTGCGGTAAAGGAGAGCTGTTTATGGCTCTGAGATCCACTCAGACTGTGCTTTGCTCATCTTGTAAGCATGCAAACAGTCTCTCCAGGTGTCCCCTTGGAGCCCAAACACCAATACAATTTCAGCTTTGCTCACAAACATCATTAAAGAATGATGTTTATTGGATGTGTCCCACTGTGTTCTTTACAGAGATCATGCGTTTTATAGTCATAACAGCAGGATGTGCAGTAGATAGGTTGGGTCTGGGTGCAAAAATAATATCTAGATTAGTACTTTTATTAATGATCAACTGCAGCCTTTTATAGATAATAAAGGCATCATGAAATGAAGCCAAATGAAATCTATGGAACCACCATTATACTATTATAGCTCATTTACCGAAAAATACATTAGAAAAACAACCACTCATCTTAAATGTTCCCCATTTCTGAATTTCATGATTAAAATTTAGATTTTTTTTGTTGGGCACCCTAAAGTTAAAGTGGTGTGTAAGTGTGAAGAGAAACGTTAATATTAATTTATTTGTTCTTTGATGAACTTCCCCAATCTGAAAATAATTAATTTATTTATTAAATACCTACTTGGTTAATGGGCGTTTTGTTTAAGTGGGACTGCAATCAGTGTTGGACGTTATTTTCATGGAGAGTGCGGGAGTTGCGTCAGCCTCAGTCCAAGACGTTGAGAAGGCACGTGAGAAAGTTTTCTCCTCAACTCTCGATTATATTGGTATGTTTAACATGGTTTATTTTTCTGAAGTTTAAATAATGTTACATAAAATGTTTAGGATTGTTTTTGTTTTTATTCAGTCACTGTTTATAAGTTGGAGAAAATTGTGGGATTTATGAGAATTTTATATTTTGCAAGTGAAGCTAATCAATCGGTATAGAAGCCCGTTCCTGCCACTGAATAAAAATAAATAAATACAATGTAAAAAAAATTATAAAGTCAGAATTCTATGTTATAAAGTCTCAATTCTGAGTTATAAAGTCAGAATTCTGTGTCATAAAGTCAGACTTCGGAGTTATAAAGTCTCAATTCTGTGTCATAAAGTCAGAATTCGGAGTTATAAAGTCAGAATTCCGAGTTATTAAGTCAGAATTGCGAGTTATAAAGTCAGAATTGCACGTTATTAAGTCAGAATTGCGAGTTATAAAGTCAGAATTGCAAGTTATTAAGTCAGAATTTAGACTTAATTCTAAAGTTAGAATTGCGAGTTTGATTCAGAATTCTGAGATATAAAGTCAGAATTGCGAGTTATAAAGTCAGAATTCAGAGTTAAAGCCACATAAAACAAAACTACAATACGATGTATATGCCGAGCTCAGCAGCTAATCAGCCGAAATCAGCTAAGGTGAAGTGATGGTGACCAGTGAGATCTAACTCACTAGTGGCCACGCCCTTAATTATGCACACTTAATATAACTTAATATAAACGAATAAGTTATAAAAAAAATTAACCCCCCTCATAGTTTCCATGAAGGGTAATATTAGCGATCTGAACCAAAATTGTTCTTTGTACTATGCTGTAAACATGTTTTTCTGCTGTAAAGTTGGCCATTCTAACAGTGGGCTCAATAGAAATTTGCTCTATTATGGAGCCAGGACCAGCGGAATTTCAATGAATTGCAGTTTCAGTTACTTCCGTATTTGCTTCACAAGGGAGAATGGAAGGTTGCCACTTGAATAGTTCACCCAAAAATGGAAATAACCCAATAATTTACTCACTCTCAAGCCATTCTCGCTGTATATGACTTTTTTCTGTTACATGAACACGGTCAGAGTAGTTTTAAAATGTATCCTGGCTCTTCTGTGCTGTATATGGGGTTGTGTGGTGTCTATATTTTTAAGCTTCCAAAAGTGCATAACGTTGTTCTAAAACTAACCCATACACCACCAATGCATTTTTGTTAAAAAAATATTTTCAATTCTTAAATTATAAACTCAAATTGCAGACTTCCAGCGGCTGCTAAATTAGTGTTCCAGACAACTAGTAAGACGCATTTATACTGTAGTTGAAGCTCTGGTAATGGATGCATCTCACGGGAACCACTTACACACAGTATGTTTACCACAGAAGATGAAAACTAGTTGGCTTGCTGTTACAGTAAATTATAGGCTAATCATCTGCTATGGATATACCTTGCATCATACATCATACGTTGTGTTTCTAATTAAAAAATGTGAAATATTTTTGTAAAAAAAAAACCCACATCAATCCACTTCTCAAGACATGCGTTAACCTACTGGTGGTGTATTGGTTAGTTGATCAGATTTATGTGGTTTTGGAAGCTTTAAATAACAAGGACACAACCCAACGCTATATAACCCAATGATGGCTTGAAGATGAGTAAATGATGGGGTCATTTTCATTTATTAATGAGTACCAAACGACACTGTGGCTCAGTGGTTAGCACTGTTGCCTCACAGCAAGAAAGTCACTGGTTTGAGTCCGGGCTAGGTCAGTTGGCATTTCTTTGTGGTGTTTGCATGTTCTCCCAGTGTTCGCGTGGCTTTCTTTCGGATGGTTACTCCCACAGTCCAAAGACATGCGCTATAGGTGAATTGCATGAACTAAATTGTCCATAGTGTATGTGTCTTTCCAAGTACTGGGTTGCGGCTGGAGGGGCATCCGCTGCGTAAAACATATTCTGGAATAGTTGGCAATTCATTGTGCTGTGGTGACGCCTGATTAATAAGAGACTAAGCTGAAAGTAAAATAATGAATGAAAATACAATGGTGTACAGCAAAATTTGCTCTGATTTTTTTTCAAAAACTCTAAGCCTATAATGGGTATATGTCTGCTCAGAACCTGACGTAGCTCTAATACTTCACGCCTGCAAACTCTGACATCAAATGTGTAAATATCGGATTTTTTTTAAAGGTTTATGTCATGTAATGCTCATACGAGAGGTCGACGCTTCACAGCAGGTAAGTGTAGCAGCGTGGAAGCTGCATTTTACTCTGCAGTTTAGACTCTCTGCTGACAGAAGCACAAATTGATTCCACAAGGTTTGCAGAAGCGTCCACAGAAGCATCAGTCTCTCTCACCCGCCACAGATTCAGACTGTACCTCCAGCATCCACTCGTGTCCTGGCCGGCCGCCCGCGGGGCACTCAAAGGAGGACAGCGCTGCTCATCTGTCAGTGGCGGTCTGTCAGCAGAGAGCGGTTGATGGATGGAGTCTGCTGCTCGTCAATAAAACACACTTTGAAATGATTGCAGTGTTGTGTGTTGAGCAGGGCCTCCCGAAGCGCAGCGGGGTCCAGCTTTCACCTTCCGTCTCAATGCACTGCCCCCCTGGACTCAGAGGCCAGATTCAGATAAGTTTACCTCTTTTTTTTTTTGCTAAGGAACACTGGGTTTATGTGTTGTTTTGCAATGGAGAGATGACTATTCACTGTGTGGCTGAAAAAACTCATTTACTCACACTTGAGTCATTCCAAACAAGTAAAACTTATACTATGGGGGATGTTGAATGCTTGATTCTGATTGGCTGATGAACATTGTAAGACATTTGGGGCCCTATCATACACCCGGCACAATAATGGCCCGTTTCCACTGAGTGGTACGGTACGGTTCGGTTTGGTTTGGTACGCTTTTATAGCCGTTTCCACTGTCAAAAAGCGTACCGAACCGAACCGTACCGTACCACTTTTTCGGCACCCTTTCGAAAGGGTACCAAAGACGTGAAAGGGTACCAAAAGGCGGAGCTAGACGCGCAGCTGAACGCTATTGGTTTACAGAGATACGTCATTCGCTTGCGCAACAAGCCAGAATGAAAACAAAAAACCCGCCATGTTTGAAATACACAGCCGACGAGCCGAGACATTACAGCGGAATGATATATACATATAATAACGAGCCATGGTCGACCTGGGCTCAAACAAACTTTGTCGTCGTCTTGATAAACAGCCACAAAGCCAAGAAGAAGAGCAGATTTACCCTGAGCCCCGTAGTTTTTTACGAGGCAGTCTGAGGCGCGAGCGGTTTCGCTTTCTTGCTAGCGTTCGCGCGCGTCTCTAACATTATATCTGAAATAACAAACTTCTTGAGCTGATGATAATTACCTGCGCTTGATTATTGATGTGCTTTTAAAACCCGATCCTGTCAGACACCGACAAACGTGAGAGTGAAGCGTGAAGAAACAAAGGAGAAGCCGGAAAAAAAGGAGCACATTATTTTTTCAGCAAACATGAACAAAATGTATAACTAACTTATTATCTTCACATTTTGGACTATTATGAACTCAGATTGACGGAATTACTGTCTAACAGAGGCTACGTGTGCTGCGGAAGATTACAGACACAGATGAGAGGTTTTCACTGACTAGGCTATAATTTGTATTGTTTTGAACCTAAATACGGACGAAAATGTCTGCTGTGTGTATTTCTTCTGTAGTTGGTAACATTTCGGAGACTGTAAGGGGCTGTATGCGTCTATATATGTTCATTTATTTAGTTATTTAATATACTTACAGACGTTACAGTAGGCTGTTTCGCACTGTCATTGATCTGCAGTTATAATCAACTCATGTTCATTGAAAAATTACTAATAAACATTTATACACAAGCATTTATGTGTATGAAGCATCTGTTGTGTGAGAAGAGCTTCTCATATGATATATAAGTGACCCGTACAGCTTTATTGTAGACATTTCCTCGAGCGAGAATGACGTCGACTGAAACTGTCTGTCATACACCACGCCCACCAAAAGGGTACCCTTGTTAGTGGAAACGCAAGCCTGATAAAGGTGACCCGTACCAAACCGAACCAAACCGTACCGTACCGGTCAGTGGAAACGAGCCATAAGGCACAAGACGTGTTGCTATGGCCCAATCCCAATTCTACTCCCTAGCCCTTCCCCTTACCCCTACCCCTCGTTTTGTGCGCTCACGCCAATGGGTAGGGGTGTACCAATTCTCTTTAGTTTGAAGGTGTAGGGCTAAGGGGAAGGGGTAGATTTCCCTTCGAACAAAGATTTTTCAGGACCACACTCAATACCAAGGGGTAAGAAAATTTCCCAGAATACACTAGCCACTGCACCCGGAAGTAAGGAGATCCACAAATGATTATTTTTTTGTCATTTTACTATGAATTTTGTGTCCAACAAACAAGGACATGTTTTAAATATTCATAACCGTGTTCATGTTTTACTGTTATGCGAAAAAAACAACAACTCTAAAATAAAAAATGCTAAATTTCGCGATCTATAATCCCTAATAATAACTCCTGTACAGCAGCCCCACATCATTCTGACACTTGATGACACTGGAATACCCTGTCAGTAATGTCTAGTGGCTGTGGAATGGGCTTTTTACAGTGTCTGCTATAATGTTAATGTTGTTTTTGGTGTGCTTATATAGATGAATATGGCCACTGTGTAAATACACAGTATAGTTATGATCTTATTGCCAAACTAGATCATTATGATAACATAAAATATGCCTTCAGTGATATCCTGAAGATAAATACCAAACAATAACACAACTGGAATAACTACAGCAGTCGCGATCATCTGATCTCATATGAAGCAAGAGATCGCGAGGACATATGATGATGTGCGCAGGTGATGTAGTGCTGTCCCAATTCTTAATGGTAAATTTTGAAGCCCTTCCCCTTAACCCTTGTTTTTAAGGGCCAAGAGTAAGGGGAAGGGGTAGGGGAACAGAAATAGAATTGGGATTGGGCTTATATTTCAGATCATAATTTACCGTTATCCGCCATGTTGTTTAAATAGCAAATACATTTGCGCCACTTTGTGAACACAAGGGTAGTTTGGTCTAGATAAGAGGCGTGTTAAGGCGCATTGTTGGTGCGTTGCTATTTTGAGGAACTAAAATAGACTGCACAATAGACCAGCTGAGACCAGGTCTAAAGTCCAGCGCAGAGCGCGTTAGTTGTACGCCTTGCTTACACATTGCTTAATACACACAGGATGTAAAACAATTCACACATATTACAAACATTTAGGAATAAAATATTACAAAATTATTATTTTCTACAGAAATACAAAAACCACTGCCTCCATGCCTTCATCTCGGGAGACTTTTTCAGTTTATTCATGACAATTTGCTTTTGTATAATGTTATTATTAGTAGTAGTATTATCTATTATATGCATATTTATATTTGTTTTATTAAAAACAAGCTTAGATTTGTCCACCTGTCAGGTTTTGGACCATATGGGGCATAACATGTGTATTTGGATATAACTTCACACTTCATTATTATTGTTCATTTATTCGTTTGCTGGAAATTAGAAGTGAATTTAGAAATAGTTTTGAAACAAATCTTTGCGCTTAACAAACTAAATTAAATATGTAGGCTAATGGATGTCTGTGCGTACAACACGTTTCCTTATCCATGAAAGAGAGTGAAAGTGAAAATAAAGAATGATGAGGCTTATTCTCTCATTCTCACGCTGCAGATAGTCTGTTTAACTGTTTTCTCGCTAGTGAATCATTCAGTTTTTCCACTTACAAAGTCCGCCATGTAAATAGCAAATGCACCATGGCGCAACGCAACTGACTCTTAAAGGGAATGGGAGATGAGTCTCTGATTGGTTTATTCTCAAAGGACACCTATAACTCATTAAGAGAATAAGCTCAACCCTGTTAGACCATGCGCCACAGTACAGAGCGAACTTTTCCATCCTTAAAACAGCAAAATTGGATTCGAACACACCCTTAATGCTTTTGGGCCCTGCACTTTGGACTATGCCTAGATCGTTAAAATAGAGCCCAAGAAGTTAAACTAACAGCTAGTTGTTTCAGGCAGGTCTTGAATGACATGAGATCGATATCATTTTTCACAGCTACAACAGTCAAACATCACATCAAAACAACAAAAGCCCTTGAATAAGATGTGTAAGAGACTAGCAGTAACACACAAGAGAAGTTTGAGTGTCTTTAGATGAGGTAACCACAGTGTAATGTGAATAATCCACTGTTAAAAAAATAATGCACACCTGCAGTCTAACAACCCACTTCATCACATAACCACCTCGGGTGTCTATTATTTAGCCAAATTTGTATTCTAGACAACTAGTAAGACGTATTCATAGTTGAATCTTTGGTAATTGACGCATGTCACAGGAACCACTTACCACACCGTTCGTTTACCACAGAGGATGAAAACTAGTTGACTTGCTGTTATACAGTAAATTACTCTTAGGCTACTCGGATACACCTTGCATCATACATCATAGTTGGGTTTCTAATTAAAAAATGTGAAATATTTTTTTGTAAAAAAACAAACAGGTAACACTTTATTTTGATGGCCTATTTGAGTATTAGTAGACTGTCTGCTTAATATCTGTTGATACTGCTCCTTCAACAGATATTTAACTGAAGATAAGAAACTTTGCAGATACATGTCAACTTAAACTAACCCTAACATCAACCTAACAGTCTTCTTATAATCTAATGAGAATTAGTTGCACTTTAACTTCAATTCAACAAATGGACTATCAAATTAAAGTGTGATCAAAAAACACACCAATCCATTTCTTAGGACAAGTGTTAACCTACAGGTGGTGTATGGTTTAGTTGATTAAATTTATGTGCGTAGCTTTAAAAAACAAGGACACAACCAAAAACCATTAAATATCAAGGATAAAACATCCCATATAGTGTTTGTCTGACAGATAAAAATTCTTATACACCGATGATGGCTTAAGGTAGAGTAAACGATGGGGTCATTTTCATTTATAAAAGAGCCCTAATGTCCAAACTCTTTACCTGACAATGGTGAACAGCAAAAATTGCTCAGATTTTTCAAAAACTAGGCCTATAATATGTTTATGTCTGCAAGAACCTGACGTACTGTATTATTTTGAAGAAAAAAAATTGGATTGCCTTCAATTATTCCTTAATGTATAATATTGTATTAGGAATTAAAAAACATTGTCACTGGACTAATAGATGACTGCAACATATTTCATTTTCTTTCTTTAAATAGCGGTCAAAGCAAGTTTAAAATAATACTGCAACAATATTCTTTTATTAAACATCCTGACCATTCATGCTGCTGAGAATGACGTTTAGATGAATATGCTATTGTGTTCTGGGCAGTGCTGGGTAAGAACTAATTACACTTAATCTACAGTAGATTATGGAATACAAAGTGCTTGTGTGATTAATTACATTATAAAATACTCATAATCAGATTAGTTACTTTTTATTGATTAATTACCATTGATAGTTGTGAAATACATTGACTTCTTCATATCTGGTGACATTCACTAATTATCGATTCCTAAACTATTTCATAACCTGGAAGGGCATCTCTAAACAGAAAAGAAAAGAAACTAAGATGAGTAAAAGATGAGAAATTTCCTTTTGGAGTGAACTATCCCTGTAAGTATACCTCGACATCCAGCCATTCTTGGACAAATTCATGGTAAAAAGCGATGTATAATTAGAAAGAATTTTTTGTTCTATTAATAACTAAAATGAGGTTTCTCTAACCAAAATGAAAGACGTACAGAACAACTTTGAAAGGGCACCTATTTTACCCCCTTTTCAAAATTTAAGATAAGTCTTTTGTGTCTCCAGTATGTGTCTGTAAAGTTTCAGCTCAAAACACCCATCAAATTATTTATACAATCTTTCAGAATGTTGGAATTTTCTGCTCTGGACACAGTGTAGCTGTTTTTGTTGCCTGTGCCTTTAATGCTAGTTCTCCCCGCCCACTGTTCCCATGTGCCTGTCAGAGTGTCCCTCAATCTCCAGCTGCATCAGATAAACAGCACAGACATGAGGGAAGCAGATCTCACGTAACGTTTGTAAGAAATATTACAGTAAGAACTTTACCATGATTATTTGATGTATTTGTTGTCTTTCAACAAGTCACACACAAGTCACACACAATGGCTTTACAAAGTTCACGCACACACAAACACACACGCTTAACTTTGCACTGTATTTGCATGACATGGATACACATTAATATCCACTTAATGTACAAAATAAACCTGATTTAATGTCCACAAGCCAGCATTGAAGCATCTACTTTTATAATTGTACTGACACGCGGCTGTGGTGGTAAAGACGGTAAAATCGCTGTAATTCATTAACAAGCATGCACTGTTTTAAAAACGGTTTTAACTTGTAAAACTCATTCTTGATCACATTTGATGATGATTGATGATCACAGAGAGCTGAACAGATCTTTTAATCCCAGTTGCTTTGCACACGTCCTGTCTCGTTGACATGATTATACGCATTACTACGGAGGCTGTCAATCAAATTAGTGGGCGGGGAAACCGCACTCCTACATCACATTGCGGTGGGCCTCAAAATGGGAGGGATTTGGATCCAACATTAACGTCAGGAAATTTAAAAAAAAAGTGACTTATTGTGTTATCACTCCAGTATGACTGTGGACACACTATACCTACACACAGTTCTGTCCAAACAGCTTCCAAAAGATGATTTTCATCATAGGTGCCCTTTAAGACACTGACATTTTTCTGTTAAACCTTTTTTAAAACTAGAAAGATCCAGTCCCATTGATTTCATCCACATGAACTAAAACCATTTTCTCCTTTTGTGCTATACAGAAGAGAGCCTGGTTTGAAACTTCCCAAGGGTGAGCAGATAATTGCAGTATTTTGGGTGAACTACTCCTTTGAATGAACCAACAGCAAAACTGTTGAAACTGGATTTATCGATCATCCCAACATCCATTCAAAAAAAAGAAGACATATTTGCTGGTTCCTATTGACTCTTATTCATGCAAAACTCCAGAGCGGCTTCTTTAAAAAACGAGCAGTGAATAAACTCCACACACTCGCTGGCTACATTTTAGACTAGCACTGCCAACTTCAATATTTATGGCATGCATGTTTTGAGTGAAAAGGGCAAACACACTGTATCATGTCGAAGACCAACATCCATTTTGTCTCCTAGGAGGGATTGTGTGAAGGGAAAAAGGTGCGCAAGTGTTGTCAGCATTTAGTTCCAATTTCCCTCAGCCTGCCAAGCAAATCCCTACACGTCCAAATGGGAGCGTATGATAGCCGACCTGACATCGGATTGAAAAACATGACAATTTGAAAACGCTTACCTTTCACTCCCGCCAGGGTGACCTAGATTGATGCAGTCTGTAAGTAGATGGGGGAAAGGACGAAACGGCTCGGGTCGAAGCAGGTTGGCATCAAGGTTTATTATCTTTTACAATGTACAATATACAAAAATATAGAGTACCAAAAATTCACAGTGTCTAAAAGGCAGTGATTACAGTCTACATCGCATATCTAACCACCAGGTCAGTTGCATAGAAGGGCACCAAGCCTTGCAGGGATGGAGCTCCTCATTGCGTGGTCTGGCTTTATGCGTGTTCAATAGCAGAGAGACCCCTTTCAAAACCACACTTACAAAGAGCAGCCACACTTGACCAACGTGTATTATCCGCTCAGTAACACAGGAGCAAATGTGGGGATTTAGTTTGACCTTGTAACTTTGAATATGAGCTTAGAGTCTTGCCTATTCATTTCTGTTCATGCATACAGCGGGGTCCAAAAAGCCTTTGAAATTCATTTTAGTCAGGACAATTTACTTCAGACTAAATCTGATTTTAAAAACAAATCTGATATTTTTTTCATTATTTTTAAATTATGAGTCAAAGACAAAAAGATTTATGTATGCTAAGATGTACTTAAACAATATAGATACCCCCACCCCCAATACATTAGAATGGGATATCCTCATAAATCGCTTAAATTCTATGGGTGTCCAGGGACAGCCTCTACAATGGTTTAAGTCATGCTTAACTGACCATTACCAGTTTGTAAATATAAACGGACAGCTTTCACAAGTCAGGCCAGTAAAGTATGGGGTGCTTCAAGGATCATTTTTAGGCCCTTTGCTGTTTACAATATACATGCTACCCCTGGGAGACATTATTAGAAGACATGGGATCAGCTTTCACTGCTATGCAGATGATACTCAATTATATATTTCAACTAAACCTGATAAGGCATCTGAACTGTCTAAGCTAACTGAGTGTATTAAAGATGTTAAAGACTGGATGACTTACAATTATCTTCTCTTAAATTCAGACAAAACAGAATTATTACTTATTGGGCCTAAATCCTACACAGCAGATCTCACAACTCAACCTACTGTAAAACATCTAGGTGTTATATTAGACAGTAATTTAACTTTTGAAAATCATATAACCCATGTCACAAAAACTGTCTTCTTTCATCTGAGAAATATCGCTAAGTTACAAAGTATGCTATCCATCTCAGATGCAGAAAAGCTAGGTCATGCTTTTATGACTTCTAGGCTGGATTACTGTAATGCTCTGTTGGCTGGTTGCTTCAGTTAGTGCAAAATGCAGCTGCCAGAGTTCTTACCAGGTCTAGAAAATATGATCATATCACCCCAATTTTATTCTCCTTACACTGGCTGCCTGTTAAGTTTCATATTGATTTAAAAATATTGATTCTTACCTATAAAGCTTTAAATAATCTAGCTCCTGTTTATCTAACCAACATTCTGTCTCACTACAATCCAACCCGCTCTTTAAGATCTCAAAACTCAGGGCTTCTGGTAGTACCCAGAGTAGCGAAGACTACTAAAAGAGGTCGTGCCATCTCATTTATGGCTCCTAAACTCTGGAATAGCCTTCCTTAGAATGTTCAAGGCTCAGACACACCGTCTCAGTTCAAAACTAAATTTAAGACCTATATTTTTAGTAAAGCATACACACAATGCATCACATAACTGTATGATGCATGAGTGTGCTCCACGAAGGTGAGTGTGCTTGACAAACCACCTGTAGGACAAACTCCTTCTGTCTTAATACATCAGACATTGTGTTAGAAATGCTCTTCTGTGCAAAAAATTATGACTACCATGCAATTTTAACCTGATTTACCATATACACCCATTAATATGCAATTCAGTGTAACTAGTTTATATACCCAACAATCATTTTTAGGCATATTTTATGCAAGAACCATTTGCTTTGACCCAATCTACATTGTAGAAGTACTATAGAAAATAAAGATGAACTGAATCAAATTTGATGACATATTAAAATATTCTTATTGATTGTAGTGGAGACGCAACATACTTGAAGATGAATTCATATTCAGTTGAATTAGTTAGCCAATATCTAGTACTGTAATTTAATTTGAAACATTTTAAGTACAGCTTATAACAAGTAAATACTGTGTGTTACTTAGTTTGAACTTGAATATATGTTTGAATGATGATAAAATATTATTTCACCCATATTTCGACAGAAGTTACCTGAAAAAAAAATGTATACACTTTACATATATGCTACATTAACTACCTTTTATCAATTTAATTGCATGTGTATGACAAACTGTCTTTGACCAATACAGTAAATAGAAAATGTCGTTGTTGTTATTTACTTTTTCATTCAAATTATATTTATGATATTACTTAGGATTAAAATTCAATTAAATTATAGCAATAAAACTGCAAAATAGTAACATTTCAGTAATGCTGTTAGACTTTTGGACCCCTCTGTTAGAAAAGTTCTGGTCACACTTTCCAATAAGGTTTCATTAGTTAATAAATTTACTAACATAAACTAAGAATGAACAATAACCGTACATCATACATCATAATGAATGTTAATAATGCATATAATTATTAATTAGTCAATGCACTGTGAGTTAACAAGAACTAACAATGAGCAACTTCATAATGAATAAATACTGTAATAAATGTATTGTTTGATCATGTTAGTAGATGCAATAACAAATTCAACTTAATTGTAAAGTGTTACCAAAGTTCATAAAGTGTAGTGTCATTTTCCAACATAAAGACTTGTATGCAAGCAACAAAACTTAACATTAAAAAAAAAAAAAATCAGTAATTATAGATCCGAACAGCACATCTTTAAGATAACAAAAAGATCCAACAACATTTAAAACAATTAAAGACGTGTAATTTGTCATGCAAACTGTAAAACAAATCAATCCAAATGAAATATGCACAGAAGAATAAAAATAATAACGCTCTCTCTAATCTTTTTGTAGGGCCTCTATTGAATAATCTTTGAAGTTATCGATCAGCGTTGGCTCTCTGCATTTCAGTCAATCTCTGAACACTGACAGGCTCCATCCCCACATGATCCCTACGGTTGGTTTATTTACACAGCTGCTGCACATATTATTTTACAACTATAAGGCGTTTAAAAAAAAACAAAACAATGTTAGCTTTACAATATACATGTACATTACACTAACCTTTGTGTGGGACATAACTAATTTACAGCCAGTGGACTCATGCTTGGTGGAAAACATGGCTGGCATGGCATTCATTAAACAGGCATGATGAAATAACTTAGTTTTGTTTCCGATGCCCTTTAGGAACCAAGCACACCATAAAATACTACATCCCAATAAGGGCTGCTGTTCAACTGTAGATCTGCATCTGGAATGTGGGCGCGATTCCACCAGGAAGCAAAAGAACCAACATAGGCTCATTCTAAAAACGTAGCCATATATAAATTTCTGGAGATCGTGAATTATATAGCCAGAAGTACATATGGCTGCATTTAGTTTTTAATAGAAATGCTACCGGGCGGTATTACCCCGTTCCTTTTCGTGCTAACCAGCTAACTGCTTACCTCCGTGTGGAGAGTTTTCCGGCTGTTACCAGTTTGTCCATTTAGCTCGCCATGTACGTTGGTGGACTTGAGATAACCATGTCGATGGGGTTCGAGTCCGGTGAAGAGTGGTTACAGAAAGCGGGTAAGACAAAAACAGAAACCAAAAGCTAAAATAAACAAGTAAATAACGGGGTGACAATGTGGTAAAACGTGGTAAAAATCAGACGAGTGTTTAGAGAAGGGGAAGGGTGGGTCAGACGATTGGTCAGTCAATTCAGTCAGTCAAACAGTCAGTCAACAGCGGCCTCTCGTGGGTTCACGACACAAAAACTGCAAAACAAACAACAAAAAAAAAACATACCTCCTGGGACTTATTTGACGGTCTCCAGAAATGTATATAGAGGTACGTTTTCAGAACGAGCCTGGGTTAAAATGAACAGATATTCGTTTTCAGATTTTACGAATATATGATGCGTATACATTGGTGTACACCTTCGCTCATATCTCTGACGAATGCTTAGAGCTACGCCATCTGGAAACAATAATAAAAAATAATATATGAAATGTTCAGTATGTTTGAACTGGTATCTTAAATAAACTCTATTGTCCGTCTATTCTACAACTGGTGAACAATTCCCTCTTTAATATAACCATAGAAAACAAGTGCCAAGCTAATCAGTATTTCCTATATGTCTTTTCTCTTTTTATAATAAAATATAGTCCGTCTCGGTTTGAACACAGTCATATTTAATATGACCACCAGGATGTACAGTAACAGAGTAGAACATGTTTGCTTCAGACTCAAGCATATTCCACGTTAGTGCAATATTCCTCAAAATCCCATGCATTCGCAAGTACAAAAGACGTTTTCAGGGAAAGAATGACAGCATTCTTCTTGCCTAACGTGCTGAAAAATCTATATATCGCTTCTGAATAGCATCCTATTTTAAGCAGTATTTTCATCGCGAGCTCATATCCGCCCAGGAGCCACATTGATTCCGTAACTCGTCCTCTTTTGTCAGAGATTTGCCCTTCAAAGGTCGGAAGTCAGTTGGAAGTCCTTACATTTGCATCCAAAGGTAAAACAAATCCACCGTCCAAACCAAACCTAATAATGTCACCATTGATTGCACTCTTTTGTCTATTCTTTTCCTGTAGTTTCGAAAAAGAACTGTCACGGTGCGACATATTGCATGCCTGTAATGGATATTGTTGCACTGGAGGGATGTCTGCGCAATTTGGTCTTCCCGCCTGTAGCTTCAGCAGAATCTCCTTCCATTAGCAAGAGTTTTACAGAGATCAATCAAGACATGGGTATATGAAGTCAGTGTGCAGCTACACAATCTTTAAAAAGTGCTGTTTGAATCGCTTGACCTTTCCCCCAACCGGAGATACCATAAGGCATGACTTGGTCCTCGGGGAAGGAGCTTAGGGGGGAAAAATCTGCTGGAATGTTGGAACGAGCACCTCATCGGGCACGAAATGTTTGGGTTGGAAAAGTGAAGGGTTTTGGGAAGAGATGTCCGGACGGCCTTAGGAGCTCCGGATAGGATGTGCACTGTATGTGTCTCAGCTGTGGTTATAGGTTCTGCAGGGTGAGGGCGAAGAGTCCGGCCGGTAGTCGTATTTGCCCAGTCCTGTGGGGTAGTAGGTGGTGGTGTAGACGTTGGTCTGCTGAAGCGGTGAAGGGAAGTAGTTTGTCCTCTCGTCTGGCAGGAGATTGTTCTTATTCAGAGTCTGCAGAGGAAAAAACAAACAAAGGGGGAGGTTACGTGAGCTGAGAGGCTGAGGAGAGCTAACCATTAATCTTTGAGATAAAAACACAGCTGATCTTACAGGCACAGGCTCAACCTCTTATGATCTCTAGAATTCTTAAAGAACAGAATATGAGAAATGTTGAGAAGCACAAAACATGACGTTATTGTATCTCTAGGAAACACTTCAGGTTAACACATGTAGACTTTTCTAAAGGGCAAGGACGATGGGTTTATTTGTTATGGTAGATGTATAGTCAGCAACAAAACTATGACAATAAGATCATAAAAGACTGACATGATGGCTTTTTTTGTTGTTTTTACCCAAATGATAAATTTCAAAATTCAATTGAATTCACCTTTATTTGTATAGCGCTTTTACAATGTAGATTGTGTCAAGGCAGCTTCACATAGAAGATTATAGTAAATTAAAACAGTGTATTTCAGTTTTCAGTGTTTAAGTTCAGTTCAGTTTAGCTCAGTTCAGTGCGGTTTAATAATCACTTCTGAAAATCCAAACACTGAAGAGCAAATCCAACGATGCGCAGCTCCGCATGTCCCAAAGTCCCAAATTCTTAAATCCCAAGCTGCATGTGAACAGTGAAACATATGTTCTGCACCTGTATAGGAGGATGTGTCTATCCATACCTGGATGTGGCAGTAGTCTGTATTGTTATTACACTAAAAGAAACTGGAACTAGTGCTGCACAAGCACAACCCGTAAATAAAGCAGTGTTTACATACAATTTTCCCAGTACTTCTCGAGCTCCAAAGAGGTGTTTTCTAATGCAAATATGTCTGATACTCAGATAATTCATATTAATATTAAATAATATGATGAAAAGACAGCCTGCTGAACAGCCAATCAGAGTGCTCTGTTTAACTGATGGCTGATGCCAATTCTACGTGCTGAATTGGAGAAACTCACTCCGATAGAGCAGATGGGTTGCTACAGACCCAAGTTTGCATTTAAGGGTTAATGTGTTAAAGCAGAAGTGCGGTTGTAGTCTCAAACTCAGACATCCATTGACCGCTGATTGAATATTATTTGCAAATGGCATATAAGATTGAAAACGCTTCAGGAGTTGATTAGATGCACCCTACAGAATTTCTGGGTGATGTCTGTACTTTTAGTTTGCACGGGAACAATGCGAACATAACAACAAACTCCATTCACAATGAAATCATCGTATTTGAAACTGTAACAATTAGAGCTTATGATCAGCACTCATTGTTTTCAGAAGTATGTGTAGTTTACACGCATAGACTTTTGATCTTTTAGTCTATGCAGTTTTCAGTTGAAATACTAAAATGCTTATACAAGTCCCTGGCAGTCGGGAAGACTGTAAGCAGTAGTCTTAGTAATAAGTGAGAGAGACAAGAGTTACCATGACGACTGCAGCGCATCCTCAGACAACAAAGAGGACCTTGAAGCAGCAACTAACTCTTGTCTCTCTCACTTATTACTAAGACTACTACTTACAGTCTTCTCGACTGCCAGGGACCTGTAACAGATATTTGTTATAGAGAAGACGCCTGGTCCAGTGAATTTGAACCTAGGGACAACTAAGCACATTCATCAGAAATGGAGCAGCGTGTGTGTGAGAGGCTAAGGAGAGCAGGTTACCAGCATCATTCTGACCAACAACATCCCTACACAACCAGATCTACCTGAAAGTGCATCATGTCCGAAGACATATCTGAAACATCAAGAAGAAAATCTACACTTTGAACACAGGTGAACTCTTCCAGTTGGCAAAAGACATTCACCCATCTTAAAATTATTTATCAAATAATCAGTTAAAACTGATAATTTATACATTAAAGCATGTGTATTCTAGATTTATATGACATTTAGTTAATTTAACTAACCTTAGTAATAAGCGAGAGAGACAAGAGTTAGTTGCTGCTTCAAGGTCCTCTTTGTTGTCTGAGGATGCGCTGCAGTCGTCATGGTAACTCAACTCTCTCAACTGCCACTCAGAATTCAGAAGATGCAGCTAAACTGTTAAGTGCAAACTCACTATAATTGTATTTGAGTGATTCAAATACAGTGTATACACACATAGAAATAGAAATTAATAAATTAAAGTGAAACATATACAAATAATTTACTTTGTGACCCAAACTATATGTGGGATGGTCACAATACTCTTATTTGAAACTTTATAGTACTTTATTATATTTATTTGTATTATGCAAGAGTACATTAGAACATTCTGGGACATTTGAAACATGAAAATAATTATGGAATGAACATCTTGAAGGATGATGTGTTAATATGTAAACTAAACTTTACTTTATTATGAATTAATGATGAGTTAATGCATCCGCTAATCATGAACTAACTTTAACTACAACATGAGTCACAAGACTTATTGTGTGAAAAACCTTAATTACTTGTTATTACATGATTGTTTGTTAATGTATTAATTACCACATTAGTTTATGCTTAATTTAACTATTGCTCATGATATGTTACTGTATAATTATATCATGACTTTTCTTGGAGGGGCACATCATCATAAACAGATTTTTAACTACTCATGAACTCCTTATGAACGTCCGTCTGGTGTGTTTACACTGAATAACAATAGAAAAGTGTTCTGTCAACATCATCAACGGTTTAAACACAGGATTTCATGAGTAGTTAAGGATGAGTTAATGATGTGCCCCTTTAAGTAAAGTCATGACAATTATACATTAACAGCTTATGAGTTCATGTTGGTTACATTTATGTTAAACTTATACATTAATTAATACATTAATTAACAACATGTACTAACAAGTAATTAAGGTAGCCGTTATTTACACAGGAACTCTTGTGACTCATGTTGTAGTTAAAGTTAGTTCATGATTAGCGGACGCATTAATTAATTAACTCATCATTAATTCATAATAAAGTAATGTTTAGTTTACATATTAACACATCATTACTTATGTACTGTTATTGTAAAGCATTACCCAAATCACTATAAGCTTTCTTACATTTGATGTTGCACTTTTGAGCCAAAATGGGAAGAAATCAAAACAATAAGACTATTTTTCACAATTCTGTTTGGTGTCAATCGTGGAGCAGAATTTACACGCTGCACCTTTAATTATGTAACACACCACTGAATGGAATCCACAGATAAGCTGTATAATTCAAAAGTGCTGAACTTCTGGGTCATGGATAAAACATAGTGTTTGTTTATGAAATGAAGTTTCTCGAGAAATATCATTTGTCTAGCTACAAAAAAAGCTGTCGCTCAGTTACTGGAGGAGTGCAGCGATGAACGCTCGAGATTGATTCGAGTGACTCACCGAGATCTGCTGTGCAACAATTATAGTTTTCAATACCTTGCAAACAATAGCTCTAAAGGGGCTGAGATCTCCATTCTCAGTCCGAACAAGACAGATGAAATTGCTTTTTTATCCAAGAGTCAATGAGTGACAAGTGAAGGGAATGTTTGCCTGCTATTATGATACAAAATTACACTGTGGCATCTTCAGCAGCCTTTCGACAAACGCTTTCCTCTGCGAAATCAGAATATTCATCCTGATTTACTATGTAGCTCTCAGCGGATGCTTATTCAAACACCCATCAATCAGAAAGCCTCCGTGTCACACGGTTAATATCACACAGCCATCTGCACACTGACGTGCCCAGGGAATGCACGGACAGAGGCCTGAATTAGTACGTTTACATGGAAACCAATACCTTGATTTTAATACGATTAAGACAATACTCTTGAAGCCCAGCTGTCAATTAATTTATCTGTTATAATATTTTGTTCCCTTTTCATTATTTGTTTATTGTATGATGGATGTTTTGTTTCTGAATTTATGTACCTATATTTAATTTAAAAGTTTTATCTGTTGTGCTGTGATGGAAGTGGTGACCAGTGACCAGAAATGAATATCCCGGAAGCTACTGTATATAAAGGAAGCGGAAGAGCATCGTGGTATGGATGTTGGGGTGAACGTTGGCATGAGAGAGATAACTTGCTCAGCTAGTTGTCAAATAGAGAACTGAAGAGAGCTTATAACGTCTATGAACCTGTGAGGATAGCATTTTTTCCCCTTGAGTTACACCAGACTATTTGTTGCACTGTGTTTACTAATTACAGTGTTAGCCACTAAGGAGGAGATCAGCAAGTTCGTGTCTGTGGACCACAATTGAGTATTGCCAACAATCCCGGACATCCCGGATAGCGCCCTGAGAAACCAGGACATCTCAATGGCTCCTCTGGCAGCGCTGGAGCAGCGACACCTCCGGTTCTGGAGTATTCCCTGGCTCCGGTAAGATCAAACTAGTGTTTATTTTCCCTTTTGGTGAGGGGGAAGTTGTGTTTTATGCCACTATGAACACAAGCACCTACACAGGCCTTCAACAGGGTTTTTTATTTCTCTGTTCATTTTATATGGACAATTTTTGAGCTTTACTAAATTTATTAAGTTTATTTTAGGTTTGAAAAAAAAAAGGAAAATGAAAAGCTTTATTTTGAAACAAACCTTTATTTCTTTTGTTTGTATACATTTGTTTGCTTTATTGTATTTAAGTAAATTTGGAAAGGTATATTTGTACCAGGTTGGTTATGTTTATTATTTATATTATTGGTATCATGTTATGGGTTTCTTTTTGGAGTTAAACTATAATTTAAACTTTAGAGTGTTCTAATCAATAAGAATCCAGGGCCCTTCCCATAAAATAGGAGGAGGGCACTACACTCTGATTAAAAGTCTACCATGTAAGCAGGGATTTTTGATGACCTTAATCCGACTAAAGTCGAACTAACAGAAATCAAATTAAGACGTGTACTACGCCTATTTTAGTCACATAACTGAAGCGCAGTACATGTAATCAAACTATCACTGTTTCAAGTTTGACATTTACCTATTGCTTGATACTATTTGCTGGTTTGGAGAGAACCCTTGAACTCGGAGATACTTGAGCCCAGGGCTCCCGCCTGGTCAAATAGCATAGAAGGGGGTCCGAGATCAGGTAGGTCTCGAGAGCTCCCCCTGTGGTAAAGAAGGAATGGGGGAGATTGGGTGGATGGGGGATTCTTCAAAAATGAGGATAATGGAGGTAAGACAAACTAGACTATTTATTAAAGGCTTGGATTCATCTGATTGGCTTATCAATGATTATTAATGTGGGACCAGCTGTGATCAATCCTAGCACATGATCCTTTTATAAAACTTTACTTTGTAGGACTTTTTGCTACATTTTGGGACAGGACACACACACAGCAGTTGTCAGGCTTTTGAGAACAAACAAATGAGAATGGCTTCAAGCAAGAGAGCATGTTTTTGGAGTAAGTGGGAAACGATGACTATGCTTTCATCCAGTTTGTCATGGGTGGCATGACTGTAAACTTTAGTGAATGGAATGGCAGTGGTGGCCTGTTGCTTGAGAATTTGTATCTCCCGTTGTCTGTTTGCATACATAGTGTGAGAAATTAACTGCATTTGAACTTTATTTAAAATTAAAAATGAAATTCCCCAAATCAGATATGGTGCCATGATGCAAACAAACGGTTGTTCCGCGAAACACTTATGCAAACTAGCATCAAATGCTGACGTAATAGCGTTAATCGAACCATAGATATTTACACTAGATGTCACCTACACTATTGTTGCTTATTGGAAGGAATGTGTCAATAGAGCCGCCATTTTAGTACAGGGTAGCGCTCCTTTGAAATGAATGTGGGACCAAGGTGCAATGGTGGACTAGCCATCTGGAGCAATAGATAGATACACACATATATACATATATATACACATATATACATATATACATATATACATATATCTATGATCGGGAGTTTTCCCGGTTGTCAGTATGCACATCTATTTTTTTTTTATTATGAAAATTATCATTTTACACCACTTTTCTACATCAATGGATAAGTGACCGCACGGATATTGCCAACACAGAGCGTGTGTTTGTGAGCATGGAAATGTATTGTCCTCCCTCCCTGTTAAATTTGGTCTAATCCATATGTCCAGAAACACACCCCCTTTCACTTCTAATTATGACGAATTCAATTCAATTCATCTTTATTACTATAGTGCTTTTACAATGTAGATTGTGTCAAAGCATCTTAACATAGAAGTTCTAGTAAATTAAAAATGTGTCAGTCCAGTCTTCAGAGTTGAAGTTCAGTTTAGTTCAGTTCAGTGTAGTTTAAATTTCACTGGCGAAGGTTTAAACACTGAAGAGCAAAAAGGGGGTAGGATTCGAATCACGAAGGGGGTTTGTAAATGAATCTTCGTTATAAACGATTCATGTGAGCCATTGATATCCCTGCGTCTCACTGTGCATAATTTCCACCTTTCTGATCTAAATGATATATAACATTTGTAATATTCAATAATTTAGGGTGGGCAATATGCATATTAAGGCGCAGGCACTGTTATGTTATCGGGCACCCTAATAAGTTACTTTAAAAAAACCTCACGTTCACTTAGCCGACAATAATACAAGTTTCTGGCACCAGCATCTTGTCATATTTCATTTACATCTTCGCTGATTTTATTCCACAAGACCAGCATAAGTCTAGAATTTAGTGCAGGTTGGTGCTACTTTGCCTTATGGTCAGTGCAGTAAGTGACTGTATAATCATCAATAACACAAAAGTTTGCAACATACAAAATTATAAAAAAACTAAATCTTCCCTATGAAATGTTATGACCTTATCCTTGGTTTTCGTTGTTTGCTTGTTACTACTTCCAAACACAGCACAAAACTCCAGCATATTCAGATCGCCTTTAGTCTTGACTAAGTGCAGTTGAATGACTTTGTCCTGGGAGCCCTGTACAAATATGGCGGCAGTATTGATGCATGCTCAGTGCCCGTATGCCATATCTAATGTATGAATCTATGAATCGAACTATGTAGTATAACATGTAAGACAGGAACATTCATTCAGCAACTAATGTAAACATCTTAATCATATTATTGTCTTATTCAGATTAAGCCAAATAATTATATTACTGATGCCCTAGTAAACGGAGTCAATGGCAGACTGGCAGTAGGCGACTGTTTCTTGATCCACCCGCATTGCCCAAGTCTCGTAATGAGTTTGGAGTGAGTACTGGTCATGCAGAAGATCGATGGAAAAAGTGGCAAAAGGCTCGCGCAGGTGTCACAGCAAGGACACGAGGTGGAGGGAGAGCGAGCCGAGCCAAACTAATTGGATGAGCTTGACGATCAGTCACAACCAGCTGTGGGAGTCCACTGAGCGGCTGCTGCTTAAACAGCCTAATGGAGCCCATTAATAAAGACGGAGTGTGTGCCAGGAGCTGCGTGCAGCCAGAAGAGCCGGCTAAACAAGCGGCCGCAGGGAAACCCAAACCAGCTGGTGATCTCCAAACTATCAGTTATCTAGTGATGCTCATTTTCGACAAAACAAACCAGTGTGTTCTCCTACAGAGTTTGTTTCCTTGACTGCTCATAAGGTTTTCCTTTGCTGGTTGCTCATCTGTGGAGAAACCTAGAGTGAAATGTGCTATGTATTAGTTATGTTACAGTACTTAGCCTAAAAGGTGCCATATAATGAAAATCTGGCTATTCCTACACTCTCAGCTGTCACCTGGGTGGTACCTTTTCAGGTCCATATTAATACCTCAGGGGTACATATTAGTACCTAAAAAGTACAAAAGTGCAGAGATGTATAAAGTACTAGAGACTCAGCCTTAAGTAAAAGTACAAGTGCTCTTTAAAAAAAAGTGACTTGAGTAGAAGTTGATGTGCTCTTTAAGCACCATACTTAAGTGGAAGACCTAAAGTATTCAACATTTTTTCTACTTAAGTATTGCAAGTAGTTTATTTCAAAATTTACTGAAAGTAAAAGTACAAGTATTGTGTAATGTAGTTATTAAAGAAAGCAGTCAAAAGACATCATATTGTTATGTTTATTTTAAATATCTTTTTTGGGGGCACATGATTAAGCAGAACGAAAAGAAGCATGGCTTACGATACTGTTTTTCTCTCGCACTTGAACCACAAATCTTTAATAACACACACCTTTCAAAGTTGTGTGTCACAAAAACACTCCGTAATCCACTCAAAACGCTATTGAAACCCATTTTCGGATCGCAAATTACCAGTTGCACATGCTGTAAACAGAAGTTCTAAACATTCTACCGGAAGACTCTGGTCACTATGGCACCCTCCATGCAGCAGCCAAGAAAAAGGTCTATAATTGTAACCAGTAGGGGTGTGAATCTACACTGGTCACAGGTTACAATTATCATGCCATCGATTTGGTTCAATTCGATATCTCGGTGCATCTCGGTGCATTGACGATGCTTTCCATACATAATTAGATTTCTTCTTCACAACACAATAATTGTTTTTATTAAAATCTATAAATATATTTATATATTATTTGTAATACAATTTTGTTCTTTAATACAGCAGTAAGATATATGAACTGTACCCTATTGACCTGCTCAAAGAAAACACTCTTTCTAAATGTATCAAACAAAACTCCAATACATGCACAGAAGACAGCATAAGCATTTATAGCAAATAATCTAATATAAATATTATCCCACATGCTTTTTGAGCCCTGACATGATTGGTTATTGTCTTCACCAGCTCAACAGAAAGGGCTGTGATCGGCTTTAGAAATGAAAGCGCTGTTCTCCGATGGCGGCACTGTAAACTCCAACAATCTTCAGCAGCCCTGCAGTGTCTCTATGCTGCCACATTCAACTCAACTCACAAAACATATGTGAATGTTTCATATTACTTAAACATGCTTACTCCGAATATATATGAAAGACACTTGTTAGATTTTATAGTGAGCAGGCGTGAGGTTCAGCTGTGTCCTCTGTGTCATTTTCTGTCTGATTCAAGCTCAAACTGATACGGCTAACAGCTACTCTGGCCTACAGTGTTTACACAGCGCAAAAGTGAGTGCTTGTAGGGGCGTGACACTTTTCCTGGTGATGTGGAGCTGATCCGCGAACCACAGCACATTATGTTAGCTCACCAGAGAGAGAGGGTGGGCCTTTCCGTGGAACTAGGAAATATGACAGTCATTATTTATGTTAGCTGAGTAGCTGTATATAATCAAAGTAAGATATATGAAAAAATAACATGATTTTTTTTTTCAAATAAAGCATGAGCACACATTGCTTTGCATCTTATAAATACAACCAAGCCTTAAAAATACACTGTGGACCACCCCTTTAATGCACGTTTATACTTTGTGTCATATCACTCAGCTCTAACTGTGATTTTTTTTTTCTGGGTTGAAAGGGTGGATATAAATCAGGAAATACAACTAAATGCATCTCTGTCTGCCCCTTTCGCTGGGTATAATTACAATTTAGCCTATATTTTATTTACAGTAATTAGCTCACTTCGTCTTAAAGTGTATTTCAGAGTACATCAAACAGTGTGAGCATCAGAATCATGAGCGAGAGGAGAGCTCATTAATATTCAGAACCCTTCCAAATATGGTAAAAACTGAGCTTTCATTCTAGGGCCAATTTCTAATCATATAAATGGCCTTGTAAAACGATTTCTGGAGTTTGGAGTTTTTGCACTTAACTTTACTATATGTGGATATAAGAGATCAATTTAAACATAATGTATCATTGCATTCTCTGGCACCTTTCACGTGTAAAGACTGTATGAAAGTCATCTATAGCCAAATCACCAAGTCTACTGTTCCAACTGTGCTATTTTACACTATTGCTGCAAGTGTTTTTTGATGTAGAGGATCAATCAGGGGGAAACTAAAGATGAGCTCCTCAACACTGCAGGACTGATATATTGACACTTGCTTGCTGTCAATACATTTAAAAACAATACATATTTAAGGTATATCAAAACTTATTTCATCATTTTTCAAATGTTTTCAGTACTTTTGTCATATTTTTGTCCTAAAACTCCCCTGATATATTTAGCTGGTCTATATTGTGACTTTGAGAAGTGAGCACAGTCTAGTACAGAGTTTTAAAGACAACTACAAGTGAAATCGAACAGATTAAAATGTTAACATGCTTATTTTTGCTTTTGCACCAAACTAAAATAAATGCATTCAGAGCACAAAAGGAAAAGGCTGTTAGTACGATGACAAGATTTACATTTGCATTTAAACATAACGATTAGCAAATCCTTATAAACAATCCAAGTGGAAGTACAAAAAATGCTAATGTTTTTCTGAGGGACTCTTGTGGGTTTTGGAACATTAATGTTCTAAATAGTTACAAATATGGAGAAAGATATAGACTTTAAGATTTCACAATAATATGCGCAAATTTGAAAATTTTCTGTGGGTGTTTTAGTGTATTTGTATCATATTTATGTTACAATAAATAATTTGATCTATACATTTCTAAGGCAAACTAGTCAAAAACCTGAGCTAAACTGAACAGAAACCTCCTGGGACTTGATTTCTCCAAACGTTTCAATGAAGGGGGTCACTCTCTCAACCCTGGAATCCAACTGGGCTACTTTTGGGCAAGTTTTGAATAGCACTCCTGATTTGTAAATGCACTTCTATGAAAAGTAGTAAATGCTGGGCAAGTGCTTAGTGGTACTCTCTAAATCTGTTTGACTGAGCATCCTGAACAGGACATGCAACTGCGAAAATCCACAGAGATTTATGTGCACTTCCAGGCCAGAGATCTTGTCCAGATCTACATTAAAATCTTATCCCGAGCCTCACCGAAAATCTGCACAGATCTATGTGCATATTACATCTCCAAAGTTCTACATATCCCTGCCCTTTGAGTGTTCACTAAATGTATATATACATTTTTTTGAATATGCGTTCAGAATTTTAAATAAATAAAAAAAAATCAATCAAAAGGCTGCATATTGACACCACATGAATATCTGCACATCTGTACAAGAGCTTTGAATCAAGTGAAGCTTCCTATGCTCACTAAAGCTGCATTGGTTTGATCAAAAACCAAAATCATTTTTTCAGGTATTTACAGGGTTTACAGTAACATATTTTCAAATATTTTAAAATGCTATTTATTTACAGTATGTGATACCAAAGTTGATTTTTCAGCATCATTGCTCCAGTCTTCAGTGTCACATAATTATTCAGAAATTGACTATTTTATTTTTTATTATATTGGGTCTTTATTAATGTTAATGGCACAATATGAAATCCATGATAAACATTATATTATATTTCAAAATAACATTCCATAATTCATTGCACATTGTGAATAAAAACCGTCACTACAGAGAAAAATTCCTGAGAACTGCAATAGACCTATAGGTATGTGACTCTGCCAAGATCTCAGGTAAAACATACATATATACACTTATCGAGCACTTTATTAGGCACACCTGTCAAACTGCTCGTTAGTCCAAATTTCTTATCAGCCAATTCATGCAGCAACCATTATTATATGTAGTAACCATTACTATATGCCTAAATAATAAGATATATAAACATTAATTTCAATAGTTTATTAATCATTTACTAACTCATTCTGAATGATCTTAAAACCTCCAACTACTCATAACCTGCTAGGGCTTGAGTGTCCACATTTTAGCTCTTAAGTGGCTATTTAAAATATGTTTAATGTTTTATATTTTGTTACAGACATGCGGTGTCATCCTGCAACTGATTTGCAGCATATGAAATGTCCCAAACCCTATTTTTAACTGTCCAAAATGGGGGAAAAAAATGTAAAAAAAAGTTTTTACTCTCTAATAATCAAAAAAGTTCAAAAAAGATTTCTATGTTACATATGCATTTAAAAAATTCAGGGAAAAGTGTTTTATGTAAATTCGGACCACGAGCTCACATATAGACATCATTTTTCTCTAAATGTACATCATATCAAAAGATTTTTATTCTAATTAGGTTCCAATAAGCCCAAATAGCAAAGAGAAATAAAAAATGAATATAAAAAAACACCTTGGGCCTTAAGAGGTTAAATACAAATGGTTTGTAAATAATGCAATACTTAATTTAGTAGAGAAAAATCAACCAGACATAAATTATGAAAGTACAATTATTAAGCACATTATAAATGTAGTTACAAGTCAAGAATACAGCATTTGTAGCAGCAGTTATAAACTGCTTACTAACGTTTATTAATGTAGAGTTAATACTTAACAAATAATTAATTCAATAGATGCTAATGATTAATAAATGATTCATAGTGTGTAGTTATTATAAAGTGTTACCAAGATGGGTAGACGTCTAAACATAAATGTCTAAGCTAAAACAAGGCTATAATAGAACAATCTATATATAGAGAGAGAATATTAATATAATAGAACAAAACTAGACTAGTCATCAAATACACAGATTATACAGATTCAGGTATAGTCATTCATTTCTATTTTTTTGATGACTATTCTACTTTTGGACTGTTGTTAGATGTCTTTTAGATTTTCACTGACAGCCCAAACTTAGCCTTACTTTAGCCAAGACATCTATTTTTTCGATGTCTACTAGGCTTCTTTTAAACATGCTTGCTGGATTTTTATTTCATCATTTTTATTTACTCAATTGATGATTTGAGTTTGAGTCTGACATGAGTTTGAACGCAGCGACACGATCAACAAAACCCAAACTAAACTAAAGTAGTGTTGATTTGAATTGACCGTAATCAGCTTTTATCGTAATAAGCTTTTTTTTGGTCAACTGACCTTGAACTCCATGGGTGTGTATTTCTCATTCTTTGGTGTGGTGTTGCCCTTGTAGTTGAGGTGGTTGGGAGTGGTGGGATGGATGATGGCAGACTCCTGCGAGGGCTTGTGGAACCGCTGACAGTAAACATACACCAGGAAAGACAGCAGACCGGCACCAAGAAAACACGACACACCTGTCGCTATCAGGTGGAGCAGAGTGAACCCTGGGGGGACAAGAGAAACCAACATTACCACAACCATTTGTCTGCAAACAACTGTAATATATTGGCACTCTCATTCAGTAAAGATGCTTTTTTTTTTTTAAATCCCCCATGTCGGTGGAATTGCATCCCTCATCATTAACGCTACATGTCCCACAGCCGTCAACCAGGTGCTAGAGAGCGTCTGGCTGAATGATGCAGTACCGAGGGACAGCGCTGTGATTAGCCGGTCGATGTGACGGACCGGGCATCCTGCCGGTTTGACCCGTAATGAGTGCGAAAATGTGATTGAGGAGAGCAACCGTTATACCCCGTCATGAACTGCTCTAATTGGACAACGATCACTCAGGAAAGCACCACAGCTGGAGCATGATGGGTAATATGTGCTGCCACCTGGAGAACCACCAAACTGGCACTGCGGCGCCATCTCTGCCCCATGTGGCCTGGATCTGCAACCTAAAAAGCACCACTGCGGCCTTTCATGTGTTTGATAGACTGGAAAAGGCAGCACCTCTGCATGGGAGCGCAGCAAGAGCCACGACACATGGAAAAAAAAATTCAGCAATGGTGAAGTTCACTCATTAGCAATGCCATTTCTTGCTGATTTTGGGATGGGAAGGAGCTGAGGTGAAAACGACACACAAGCAACACACTAATACATGTCTTTGAGCATTCAGCATGCATGCACATGCGCATACTAACATGCACTCAATGCAAACAAATCTGGTGAAGCACTTACCTCCACACTGCTGGTCCTTCTCATAGCTGGATGCTGGAAGAATAGCTGTGGAGAGATATGGAGATGTATATAGTTAAGGGCTGTTCACACAGGATGGGCTGATGACGAACATCTTTCAACTTGACACATCATCTTAAAAACACTGTGATTTTGGTTCAAGATGCATAGGAGACATCCATCTAGAGAAGGAGCTGTCAACAAGTTTTGCGTCAGAATCTAAATTTGAGCTCTAGCAGTAAAGAATGATGCTGAAAATGGCTGTGTCTTGGGTTTGATAGCCAGGGAATGCATGAACCGATGAAGGGTATACTATGAACTGCCTTAAAAAGGTGACTATGGAATGATTATTCTAGTTGCATAAATCAGTGTCTGAGAAATTTGAATTCAATTTATCTTTATATCTATAGCGCTTTTACAATGTAGATTGTGTCAAGATCAGCATGGTAAAGTCTAGATCGGATATGCGGCCGACCGGAAGTGAGTAATGCACATCAATATAGCAGCATGTTTTTATGACACTGTATAACAATACAATTAATATTTTTATAGTACTGTGACGGGTGGGTTTAGGGTTGGGGTGGGGGTAGGCGTTAAAAAATACAATTTATTGGGTAGTTTAATAGATAGCATAAATAATACTCGGTACAACTACTGTTTTTACATTACTTTGACGGTTGGGTTTAGGGTTGATGTGGTGGCAGATGTTAATAAAATACAATAAACAGGAAATTTAATAAATAAATAGTTCACGTTAACTTCCCGCCACAACCATATAAAATCTAGCAACAACCGATCAGGATTTGGGGCATGGTCCTGTTGTGGAAGAATTTACTTCCTGGTGTGATAGATTTTCTCTCCAGTTGAATGTAAATAAAACAAAAGACATGGTAATAGATTACAGGAAGGCTCCTCCTACACCCAGCATAACAAATATTAAAGATTTGGACATTGAAATTGTTGACACATAAATATCTAGAGGTCATTATTGACAATATGTTGACATTTCAACCTAACACCGAGGCTGTCCATAAAAAAGTTCAAATAAAGTTTGGGTTTGTACCTCTATGATGACACTGTTTTTATAAACAATTTATTGAATCCGTTTTATCTTTCTGCATTGTAGCTTGTTATGGTAATCTGAGTCTGTCAAATAAGAACAGGTTGAGTAGCCTTGTGAAGGTGGCAGGCAAGATCATCAGTTTTAATCAAACCGGTCCAATGATAATTTACCATAATCATGTTTTAAAGAGAGTTCAGGGTATTCTATGCACCCCAGATCACCCATTGTACTCTGTGTTTCAGCTGCTGCCATCATCGTTTTAGACTTCCTATTTGCAAGATAAATAAAATTAGAAATTATTTTATAAAGGTGGCCATTAGGTCATTTAATAAACCTAAAATGCACTTAAAAATGATGTGTTGTATGTTGTGAGGTAATATCTTGTTAATGCGTACATGGAACTTCGCCTGTGTTATGGCACCTTGCTGCAATTTTAGTTTCCCTAAACAGAATAATAAAGTTGAGTCAAAGCAAACTAACATAGAAGTAGAAGTTAATATAGCCAAAAAACTGGGTACTGAAAATGATAGCAGATTTTTTTCTTATTTAGAAGTCATATACTGGTCATTCTGTACATTATACTGAAATGTATTACGATTGCTGAGAACTGTATAGAAGCAATAATTTGGACCATGCTGCTAAAAACACTATTAGGACACATATGTTTTACAAAAAAGTGATAATTGGTTGTTTTTGCATTATTTCGAGCAAATTCGTTCTTCAGGTTTGAAAAGAAATTTTGAAGCTGCATCATGGCGATGAGATCCTTGTGTGAATGCCAGCATGTAGACTGGATGTCTGCACCGGCGAGTACATTGTGACGTTTTGGAGCTTTCAGCATTAATTCATGAAAAAGACTTGGTTTTAACCAATCAGTGTGCTCTATTGTGTTATGAGGTGCAACTTCATTAATATGCATGATAGCTTCGAAGACTGTTTTTACCTGTTACAGCGCTCAGACGGCAGAGAGATGCCACAATGTGTTGCCAACCATAACTAAAACAAGTGGAAGAAGAAGAATTGTTTGGAGACACGGATAGTCAGTGTTGCTTTAATAAATGTTTTGTTTCCAATTTCTGCTATGAGAGCGCAGCTGGACTTGTGGATTACAAAGGTCTGCTAACCCGCGACAAAAAAAAAACGTTTGTAAGGAACATTTTTTACCCAAGAGCTTTTTGCATCTGGTAATGGTGAAATCCGGATTTGCCACTCTTCTTCATTTAAAAAAGACGGTGTTGGTGTTGACAGTCCTGTCTCTATGGATTTGGTAAGTGTGTGATCAGTGTTCTTTGTTTGTTTGTTCAGAGGCAAAGTTAGTTCATATGGTCAGCAGTTCTCTTTCAGTTTTTAAAGACATACCCTAGTCTAAATGATTAATGATTACAAAGTTTACCGTACATTAATATCACCACAATATTATGGACTGAAAGATCCGCTGTAAATGCTGCTCTCCGAATGTAAACATGTAAACAATCAAACAATTATCGTTGTGTGGAATTTTCACTGCATTTTGTGATAGGATATTCACACATGGCTTTCTGATGCTACCTACCGAGAGCATGTAAGTTACTAAGAAATGTGAAGGTTTTTTTTTCTCCCATTCGCCATGCGGTATCAAATATTCCTCTAAAACTACACTCTTCCCGCAGTTCCTCGCATCCAATATCTCATTTGTCATTGGGGGCATGCATCAAATGTTCCTAATTGAAAGTGCCAAACTACAGTTAAAGTCGACAAATTAAAATAATTTGATTACTGACGTCCATGTAAATATAGTCACTGTCTTTCTCTCCTGAGTCTGTGTGTTGTTTTGCCTCTGTGAAAATCAGCACGTGCCCGAACTGAAACTCCCAATTTTATGCAAACCCTTCCCTCTTTCACCACTCAACACTCCCACCTAAACAAAGCTGGACTCACCCACTTTTTTATTATTGTTATTACTATTGTTATTATTATTATTATTATTATTATTATTAATGGTAATAGTAATAAAAGCAATAATGACTGGACTAATAATTTTATTTGAAACTACATACAATAAGTAATAAATATATATTTAACATATTTATTTAATAAATGCTGCCTTGTTGAACAGAATAATTTTATGTAAAAAAAAAAAAAACCCTGAAAAAAAAAACAATCTCAGACATTTGACCTGTAGTGTATATGGTTATTTTTATTTTCATTAATGCACTTAGGATGTTTTTTGCCAGTTCTGCTGCCTGATTCTGGGTTGTGACCAACCCAACCAAAGAATTATGGAGGAAACGTCCAGTATGAACGACCTACCTTCTGTGTTTTTTTCTCTCCCTACATTTATTGAATTACAGCCAAAATGTCAATCATTCTCTATCTTCTTTCCCTCTCGACTCTCTACATTCAAAAGCAGTCTTCGTGAAAGTAGGATGATTCAAAGAGCTGTAGATGTGAGAGTTGAGGAAGACAGTCTCCTGTTTTATACCTGAGGGATGAGCAGGGGCTCGACGATAAAGAAGAGAAAAACACATCAAAGCCTGTCATCGGGTCACATAAAAGTGATGAAATTATTACCACCATGCTTCCATTAAGTATTTAAACACGCTGGATATGAATGGCAATGCCAGTAAAACAACTGCAAGCTATTTCGCAAAAAAATGCTCGTTTAGAGTAAATATTCCATTTGGGTTGAAGTGATGAGGTGCATTTCAACAGAAACACATTTGTCACCGCTGCAACAGAGTCTGAGGTGCTCCATTACCACTCAGAGTCATGCTTTTCAAGCTCTATCTGAAATCTCCACAAAGAGTAGAAATGGGTATAGGGGGCTACGGGGGGAGATGTTTTGATTGAGATGCACAATTCTCCTTGATCTCCTCACCGTCTAAGACACCTCAGGATTTTGGAAGCCGTTTCCCAAAATTGGAGAGAAATTGTATGTGAGGCTGCCTTGTGGCATAGCATTAATATTAATTAGAGTGCCTGATTCACTTGGTATTCTGCTCTGATAACTCGTGTTCTTGCAGGCTGCGTTCAGTTCTTCACTTTGAACACTTCCACTCCACCAGCCAGAGTAATGAATAAACGCAAGTAAACATATTACATCTAATCTATTAAAACAACAGCGAGTTTGACAGGGTTTAAAAGTGTATGTTTATTTATTAAGAGCAACATCGCAATTGGGAAACGCTTTGCTTCGTGATGGAACAGTCAAATGGAGTGTGGATATATACATATATACACAGTTGAAGTCATAATTATTAGCCCCCTTTTGATTTTTTTTTTTCTTTTATTAAATATTTCCCAAATGATGTTTAACAGAGCAAGGAAATTTTCACAGTATGTTTGATAATATTTTTTTCGGTAACACTTTATAATAACTACACACTATGAACCATTTATTAAGCATTTGCATCTAGTGAATTTATCATCTGTTAAGCATTAACTCTACATTAATAAACATTAGTAAGCAGTTTATAACTGCAGCTACAAATACTGTATTCTTGACATACAACTACATTTATAATGTGCTAAATTAATGTTACTAAATTAAGTATTGCATTATTTACAAACCAGTTATTTAAGCATAGTTGGTTGTTTTTTAAGATCATTCAGAATGACAATTTAATGACAATTAAAGTCTCAGTTAAACTCTAAACAGGAAAAAATAACATTAACGACTTTATTCATTCCTATTCGTTTGAAGATACACAAATGAAACTGTACTTCCAATGAAAAATAAGTCTTTGCAACCTAATCTAAAATAAAATTATTGTACAGTTTAAACATTGCATCTGATAATATTGTTAATTATATTGTTGTTGTTTTATCCAATTTTATGTCATATTTGACACTCCTGTTATACTCCAGCAGTGTTTAAACTTTACAGTAATTTTACTTTTTAGATAAGATTGCAAAAATTATTGTTCTTTTGATATTAAGCCTTTTATTGTCATTTATAAGGGATTTTTAAATATTATTTATGGCAAAGATAAAATGGCAAAGATAAAATAAATCAGTCATTAGAAATGAGTTAAAACTATTATGTTTAGAAATGTGCTGAAAAAAATCTCTCTGTTAAACAGAAATTGGGAAAAACATAAACAGGGGGTCTAATAATTCTGACTGCAACTGTATATATATATATATATATATATATATATATATATATATATGCATGTGCCTGTGTCTAGCTGTCTCTCACCTGGGATCTCATTGCAGTCTCTGTGCTGGGAGCTGTTTCCCACACATGGCATGGATTGAGCTCCACACACTCGACTGCGCAGCTGCAGGCCTGAATCATCACACTCAGACCACACAGACCAAGCCATCCAACCACCTGCACACAGACACAAACACAGTTCACTCCAAAAGCAACATTCTGTCATTTACTCGACCTCATGTCATTCCAAACCTGCATGATTTTCTTCTGTCAAGCATTAAATTAAAAAATCATACAATTTTATAGTGTTCAGAATGACTTGTTTAATAAGTGTTTTTACAAAACTGCTTTTTTTAAGTCCCAAAATGGCTTGTTTGCAGGCCAACATCAATTCGATTCATGTTTATTTCTATCGCTTTTACTATGCAGATTGTGTCAAGCAGCTTAGCATAGAAGTTCTAGTAAATTGAAACTGTGTCAGTCCAGTTTTGAAGTTAGGGTTAGTTGAAGTTCAGTTTAGTCTAGTTCAGTTTAACATCGAATCTGTAGCCACAGAAAACTTCCAGATTTTTGAGCCCATCATCATTCAGTCTATTTACTTGTAAATAGTCTAGCCTATTTGCATGTAAATGTGTTTAAAATATATATATGTATATATGCAAATTTTAGATCATTACTGCTGAATACTATTTGTAAAGTAATATTTTTTGTCTTTTAGTGGATGCATTATACAGTATGAGAGCTACTGTGGCTTTGTTTACCAATCAAGTTGTTCCTAATGCTTTTGCATTGTAGGGAAAAACACTCTTCTCTCTAATAAATGAATAAATACTCATTTATTAATACTTATTAATACTATTAATAATAAATGCTTTTTAACAAAAGTTTGCACAGAAACACAAAGAAAGTTAGCGATTCCTCAGATTCTGTCTGGCCCCGCTCATTAGTAAACTGATCCAGTTCTCCCTGTTTGACTGATCGGATTACAAATGGTCAGTTGATATACTGCCATTTTCATCTTGTATTCAGATGGTTTCAGATATGTCTCCTATTACTTCTTGTTTTCAGATTTTCATACCTTCTTTTCTTATTTCGTCAAGCCCTGAGTGCAACACATGTGGATTGTAGATCATAGGTCTCAAACTCGATTCCTGGAAGGTCACAGAACTGCACACTAATTAAACACACCTGATCCAACTAATCAAGGTGTTCAAGATTACTAGAAACTATTAAGCAGGTGTGAGTTGGAGCTAAACTGTGCAGAGCTGTGGCCCTCCAGGAATTAAGTTTGAGACCATTGCAGTAGATGATCTTTTTTAGCTGTTCAATCATAGAGTGTACACTACAGATCTTCAATTATATCCATAAAGGTCTTGAAACTTGAGAAATTAACACTTTTGGGTCGAAAACTTCAATGAGAGCCTTGGACATCAATCGAATTTGGTATTAGTGGCTTCAGGTCTCAGATCATTTAAAATAAATGTTTTTTTTTCTTCAAATAGGTCATATAAAACCTGACTGTTATAAGATGTAAAGAGGTTACAGTGATCATCAATGACAATGAGTGATTATTGACTCATACTTCATACTTGTGTGTTCTTGTTAAGAGCATTTTTCAGTCACATAGAAATCCATCTTACATATATGAGATCCATCAGGAAAACCCATAGGATTTATTTTAGAGTGTATTCATGCTCTTCTTCTTCTAGTTTTTTTTTTTTTTTTTTTGTTGTTTGTTTAGGAAGAAGCCCTTAGCTGGTGATTAGGTAAACAGTGTTGCTGACAACACTAGCGAATTCATGACTTTTTAAGCTATGGATTTCATTTTTTATTGAGTTCACGTTGAGCTATTTGTCCCATTAACTGGTCACAACGGGAAGCCAAACAAATAACTTGTACCCATTAGGCAGTTAATAATATCCCTTGTGCACTGTTCAAATGTACTATCCTTTTGTTATGTTAGGGATGAAAACATCCACTGAATTTAACTGCTGTAAAAATGCATCAGATATATAAATATATTTTTTTCAAACTTCTTTGCATAATCTGTTAATCAACCACAGTCCTGATCAAAACTACTAAACTGTTTAGAAAATGACAGGACTTTAACTCTTTAATTGCCAAGTTCACAAATGATGTCACAGATTTGGTGGAAAAAAAACAATCTAAATGATGTATTTTAATATAAAAATAATTGTAAATTGGATTTTTTCCCTTTTATCACAGTCTTAGACATGTGAATGATTAGCAACAACATTGGCTTTGATGCATTGTCAGATTTTAATTTACTGTTGAGCAATTTAGTAGTTTTGACCAGGGCTGAGGTTGATTAACATATGTAAAGTTAAATAAAAAAGTGAATTAATTATTTAAAAGAAAACTCAACTGTTTTAGAAATAGGCACATTTTACAATTCCCACATAGAGTTAAACAGTTGAGCTTTGCCCTTTTTGAATCAGCCCACATGAAAATAAAATCTCATTATATATATGAAAATAATCTCATTATACTATGCTCTTGTGTGATAATCAAGGAACTTTGCTGTTTTACCAAGGCTGCAGCAGGTGCAATGATATTATGCAGCACTGTTTATTTTATGCATCTAGGGATTATTACAATATCATTGTGTCTGCTGCAACCATGGTATGGCAGCAAAGTTCCGTGACGAGCCACATCAATCTATATAGCAACTTTTAATTTTCTTAGTACACGATGCAACTACAGTCAAGTTTTTAAAAGGAAAATTGTCCAAAACTCTTCATTGAAATTTTTGAGCGAGATGCTAATGGTCTAATCTGATTCAATGATTTATGCTAAGCTAAGCTAAGAGTGCTCCCACAAGACCCAGAGATCAACTGATGGATTCAAAAGTGGTAGAAACCAACTGTTTACCTTTAGGTGACTAGTAAAATGAGCCTATTTCTCCAAAAAATTGGAGTGCTCCTTTAATAGAGTAGTGGTTAAATGAGTCAGCAGGACAGTATGATTTGCCCAAGTCATGCTTATGTTTGGATCCAGCCGGGTTCAAAATAAATGATGTCAGGTCAGACACAGGTCTAATTTCTCTGTGTCTGAAACAGTTTATGCAGTGATTTGGGCTAGGTATAGCTTTTAGGCGTTCTACTGTCAAAGTGGTTGAAAAACTTTTAGACCCCATTTACACTTGCTGGCCACTTACAGCATTACATGGACGCATTTGGGTGTGTTTTGAAGCTCTTAGCAATTGCACAGAGTCATCAGCACTTTTCAAATGTCTCCTTTTGTTGGTGCAAAAAAGGAAAGAAATTCATAAAGGTCTGGAACAACATAACGATGAGAAAATGATAGCAAAACCTTGGGATGAAAAACAGAGCTTTAATGTTTAAATAGAGCGCTGCAATTTTGGCCATCCTCACAGTTCAGACAGCCATCTATCTAGAGCACTGCCGACTCAAAAGCCCACCCACACACATGAAACAAACACCACCAGATTCACACGGGGAGGCAAAAATAATCACAGTCTGAGGCAACACTTTCAGAGCAAGTGTACCGAGACTTTACTTAGAAGAAACTTTGATTTAAAATGTATTTGTTTGCTAGGAAAATCCAAGCTGTAAATATACACATTCCTTTCATGTTTCAGCTTTTAACATGCTTGTCTAGATCGCAAGCAGCTTTATCATTCTCTCAGAAACAAATCTGTCATTCATGAAGGAGGCCAACAGGGGACAAATGTTCGAATCTATGATCCAAAAGACTTTAATATCAGCAGAGACTTGAAAATATATCTTATCTTAATTTATTTTCCTGAAGCAAACATACGTCATGAAGAACTCTAACTGAATGTTGCTAGAATTTGTTGAATTTTGCTCGTAATATCAGATGGAATGGTGGGTAAATATTTTAAAAGGCACTTAATTTGTTTTGAGTGATAATCAAACAGGTTCTGATAATGACACCTTGAAGTTGAGCTTTGAAATCAGAAAACCAGAGACAAAACAAAGGTGATATATATACATTTTTAATAGCTACCGGGCATTTGCGCATAATTCTTCATAAATATTTCAGTTTTGTCTGAAAGGGACAGATGATTTTTTAAAGGCATGGTAACTGATCGTCACAACAGAGCTTCACACTGTCACTACAAACACACAGCTTCTCTCTGCATGCAGGTCACATATAGTGCCATCTCTAGCTTGGAGGACCCAGAAAGGCCTTTCTGAATCTAAAGAATGTGTTTCTGGGGATTCAGGGGTTTGAAATCATGCCTTCAGTGATGCCGTGATGATCACCTGGTCATAAATAAGCTACCCTGCTGAAAAGGAAAGATCAGCAAATAATGTGTTGAGTAGGCTATTGTGCTCGCCAAGTTTCTTAAAGGCACAGTTCACAGCATTTTAATGGTTTAATGGTCAAAAACACTGAGATGCTTTTAAAAAAAACAGAACTTTGATTGATTTCTCACAGAAATGTATGGCTGCGTCCGAAATCATCTACTACTTAGTAGGTACTGGATTAGAATTTAAATGTATTACTCGGCCGATAGAAAAGTATGTTCTATACAGTATGAACGTGAGTAGTATGAATGGAACTCAGACGTACTACAAACACCATTTAGTCATTATCACTCCCATTCATGAATTCTCTCACAAGGCATCATGGGATAATGTAGCGTCCATCTGATGCGCACTTCAGAATCTCACCCAAAGTAGTAGGTCATCTGGGTCTGCAAACTGTTTTTCGAATTGTATGAATTGGGACATACTACTCGGCTTGCAAACTGATTTTAGCTTACTATATATAGTATGGAAGTATGCGGTTTCAGACGCAGCTTCTAACTTTTTGATTTAGTGGCTAATTTGTATGAATTCATCATTTGTCTCATAATTTGTATCTCATTTGCATTTTTTTAGAATGATTTGCTCGCCCCTCAATTATGGTTGGGACATGCCTACATTTGAAAATCCTATATTTTCATATAATGAAATTGAAGAATTCATATGAATTAGCGACTTTTCTGCCAATATGTAAAACATTTAGTTACAATAGTTACGTTACATAACAGCAGTGAAATTTCAGGCTGGAACTATCAATTAAAAGGGAAAAAAGGTAATAGACAATTTGACATATTGCGATTTTGCTGGATTTACTGTAATTATATATGGTTTGAGTAAAATGTAACATTTTTTAGTTTGTAAAGAAAATTGTCATTTAGAGCATTTTTCCTAGAAAATGACAATGGATCAGAATAACAAATGATTTTATTATTGTAATAAAAAATCTGGGTTATTTAACCAAATATAGATTTCTTAAAACTTAAAACTGGCATAGTTCTGTCTAAACTAATAAACATATGTCTAAAAATATTATATTATGCAAAGAAATACTCTTAATGGATAAAAATGCTATATGCATAATTTACAGATTAAAACAACTGAAATTTTACTCAACATAAATTCTAAATGCAAAAAAGAAAGAGAGAGAGAGAGAGAGAGAGAGAGAGAGAGAGAGAGAGAGAGAGCCCCTTTCACACAGTCATAGCATTAAATATCCAGAAGATTTCCAGAATGACTTTACCGGTAAATCCAAAAAAGAGCTGTTCACACAGGCAAGCATGTTCCAGATTTTTTATGGAAAAGACCATTCACACATCCATTCCAAAATACGGGTAAATTCTGACATCATTAACTAGAAATTACCTCTAAAAGGTTGCACTTGTATTTGTAAACATAGAAGCGGTCGGCCTTTTGTTAATGGTTTCACTTTTATTTAAAGCTTTAGCATTCATGCAGCTTCTTTGTCCCAGAGACATCCAAAGGCAGAAGCGTGAATCGCAGCTAAATGTTTACACATTTGATGACATTACATATCCTGTGGATGGATAAGTATTGTGAACAACTTCGATGAAAACATATAGAGGAACACTTTCACATGTCGAGATGTACATAATATGTGTGTGCTGGCGCTTAACCGAGCACTGCTTCACTTCACGTGCACACGCGTCAAGCAACTAAAGCAGAGCTTGAAGGTAAACAAACAGCGGTTTATCATAAGCATTTTATCAATAATTTTTACACAGTTGGCATTAAGAAGGAACATAGAAACTTTATCTGATTAATAACATGTGTGGAAAAGTATTCAAAGGCTTTTTTTTCATAAACAGTTCGGATGTGAATGCGTCTGAATGTGTCTGATTGGAGTGGACGTCTCAAGTCAGCACGTTCTAAGCGTGAATGAGCTCTTTCTGGCAATTTTCCGTCTGCGTTCACATAGAGCAGCATTCCGGCAAATTAATGGTAATGATATAACTTCTCGTTCTGGAAAATTGCCGGAACGAATTTACTGGTGTTTTCAAAAAGGGCCTGTTCACACATGATCCCTTTCAGGAAAATTACCGGAAATTTTCCAGAAAGGTCTGTATGTGTGAAAGAAGCTAGTATTTAGAATTCAAAAACTATACTGGTGCTGTTGGCTGTAAAGTGAACTGCACCCGGCAACTTGGTCACAAACATAATTTTCGGGCAAATGCCAATGTCAACCGAACTAAATTAAGATGGACTTTTCAGCAGGGTAGAAACTACATGTTTCTTAAAGGAGCTAACAATGGATGTTTATGGACATATCAACACTTTGTGCTTACAGACAGAGGTGGAGCCATACCTGTCAACCCTCCTGTTTTTCCTGGGATTCTCCCGTATTTACAGTTCTAATTATCATCCCGTAAAGGTATTTTCCCGTATTTCTCCCATTTTTTAGTATTTCTATGAAGAATGGCAATAAACATTAAAGAGCCAATCCTCCCTATAAGCAACCCATTCCGCCGAACCTCCAGGGGCTGCCCCTTGCTCTTAAATGTGAGTCTGTTCTGTGCTTTTGTTTTATTTAGGCATGAAAACTTGACACAAATATAAAAACGGCGGGATTCCCTTCCTTTTCATTGCAGGTGCCGTTGCCTCTCCTATACAATCCTCAAAACAGTCATATAGCTTTACATTAAAAGCTAACGTATTCTGTACACGCGATTTGAAGCGGAGCGAAAGTCTGGGTTTTGGGTGCGAGTTTGATCAGACATATACACATAATTAATAATAATAATATCTAAAGATATCGATCTTGGTAATTTTGTCCTAAATGAGCATAAACCGTTGGGAAAGCAATTAAATGCTTTCATAATAACGTTAAATGTGTGCATTTTTTAAAGTGACACCTGCTATTTAATGTAATCAAACGAAAAAATCCAAATAAATGATATTCATTTGTTGCTCTTTAATCAGAATGTGGAAGTAATACAGTGAGGAAAAGACTGAGATTTGATAACTTATTCTATTTCTTTATAATAGCTATTAATTTTAATAAGCATACTATGGTGGACAAATCCCTTATTTTCACATCCCAATGTTGACAGGTATGGGTGGAGCTCAAATTGGAGGGTGCTAGAAAGTTTTGGAATACCATCTTCCCTAATAGTTTAGTGGATTGAAGCTGATCTTACCATCACAAGTGTGTGTGTTGCAAAGGGCCTCCTCTGTGTGCAAGCCGATGCAGATGTCCCCTCCATTGGCAGGGGCAGGGCTTGTACATGTGCGTGTTCTTTGGTAGTGTCCGCCTCCACAGGGAACCGAACACTGCGACCATGATGACCAGCAAGACCAGGCGCCTTTAACTGCATAGACCAAATACGCACGGACAAATACGACATACAAAGACAAACACAAAACAATCAGGCAAGCAGGGGCACACAATCATCCAAGCATCAGATAAGCGGACGCAAATGCAGCACAAACAAAAAAGATGAAGCAGAGGATGCAAACACGATGTACAGAACACAAGCAAAAAACAACATCAATCAAACAGGCAAACACATAAAACAATCCAGGGGGAAGTAAAACAGACATGACTGAAAATTCTCACAAGGCGGACAAGGCAAGCAAACATCTGTTATGGGATGTGATGGTGATCCAGACATTCAGAGTTCAGGACAGAATGTTGCACGGGTCCGTTCCGAGTCCCAAACAGCACTGCAAAGCTCACCAAACACTTGAGACTTGTTAACACTGAACGCCAGCTGTTCTCCTCCTTTTCTTTGTTTATCCATGCTGGGAAATCTAGATTAAACAGGTGGCTGGACTCCAGCTGGTCACCATGTTCCAAAAAAAAAAAAAACAGCTTGACCATCTTAAGCTGATATAACCAACTCATTTGTTATTGGTCCAAGATGGTCTCCCAGCCAGAAATCAGCCAAATTACAGTTACCCCTTTAAATTAGATTCCCAATGACTGAAGCTGTTGTGTAGTTTTCTCCCACTTTAACAGCCCTGCCACCATCCTCTCGATGTCTCATCAGACTGATGGAGGAGAAGGTTAGGGGTGGCGGCTTCTCTCTCTGCACTAGAAAGCACCGTTTAACTTCAGTGGATTAGCATGTGTGTACTGGGCCATGACTGAAGTGCGAAGGCAGACCGATCGTAATCACAGTGAGTCCAGCAACCTCAGGGAAAAGCTAGACGTTGGATTGAAGAGCAACACTGAGGTCAAAATGATGATTAAAATGGTTGGCCTGATGTCAGTGATGTGTTTGAATCTATGTGCCCTACTCACTTCCCCTCTGCTTTGTTATTTCAACCTTATTTCCCTTTTCTGCCTGAGTGGGAAAACAGCATAGCAGAAACAGGGGATGTTCATTGTCACATTCAGAGAGAGGGAGAGTTTAGAAGGGCCAATTCTTTGACAATTTGCGGTCAATACCTAAAGATACACATAAACCATCTGTTGGTAACATTAAGGGTGATTGACTGGCCAGGTATTTGCACTATGCTGTAAAGGTGAAGTACTGTATTTCAGACTGCCATTAAATCACTGTGTCTGTTTGAAAGAGGACTATAATAACTGGGGGAAAGCCCCATATTAATCTGTCTCTTAGCATCCTTAAACTGTCTGTTAACATCCCTAAACTATCAGTCAATATAACTAACTGTTATCATCGCTGTACTACTGTATCTGCTAGCATCCCTAAACGATTTTTGCACTTTAAAATGGTCTGTAAACCTCCCTAAACTGTGTGCTAGTCTGTTTGCATACTTATCTTTTAGCTTTTATAAACTGTTAGCAGTCATAAACTGTTAGTGTCCCTAAATTTTGTTAGCTTCCTTAAACTGTGCTAGCATCCATAAACTGTCTGCTGTCTGTTAACATTCATAAACTGTTTGTTAGCATCCTTAAACTAATAGACTAACATCCCCAAACTGTCTGTTAGAATTCCTAAACTGTATGTTAGCATCCTTAAACTGTGCTAGCATTCATATACTGTCTGCTGTCTGTTACCACTCGTAAACTGTCTGTTAGCATCCTTAAACTAATCGAGTAACATCCCAAAACTGTATTAGCATCCCCAAACTGTTTGTTAGCATCCTTAAACTGTTTGTCAACATCAGTAAACTGTCTGTTAGCATCTTTAATCTGTCTGTTAGCATCCCTAAACTCCCAGTGAGCACTCTTGAACTATCTGTTATCAACCATAAATGTTCTATTAGCATCCTGTAAGTGTTCACATCCCTTAACTGGTCTGTTACTCTGCTGAAAAAAAAAAAACAGTTTAAACCAACCTACATGTAGGCTGGTTGGTTGGATTTAGCCGGTCGATGAGCATGGTTTTAAAGGGGTTTTGACTGATTTCCAGCCTTTCCATCCTGGATTTTAGCTGGTAAGGCTGGAGGCTTACTAGCTAAAACCAGCTTGACCAGCCTAGCCAGGCTGGGAGCCCAGCCAAAACCAGCTATGTCTACCTTAAACCAGGCAGGTCAAGCTGGATTTAGCTGTTCATTTTCCAGCATGATCAGCTAAGAACACCCTGGAAATGGGTGTAAACCAGCCTGGAAATGGCCAAAACCCCTCTAAAACCAGGCTGGTCGACCAGCTAAAACCAGCAAACCAGTTTATGCTAATTTAAGTTGTTTTTTTTTTTCAGCAGGATTTACATCTTTAAATGGTCTGTTAGCTTTCTCCCAACAACTTAGCAATCTCATACTATAACATACTCTAATGTTAGCATCCTTAAACTGTTTGTCAACCTCAGTAAACTGTCTATTAGCATCTTTAATCTGTTTGTTAGCATCCCTAAACTCCCAGTGATTACTCTTGAACTACATGTTATTAATCCTATATTGTCTATTAGCATCCTATAAGTGTTCACATTCCTTAAATGTTCTGTTAACACCTTTAAATGGTCTGTTAGCATCCCCCAACACCCTAGCAATCACATACTCCAACAGTTAGCAAAAGAAAAGAAAAAGAAAACCCGTAGAGGAAAACATCTCAGCAATCAGACAGCAGTTTCCTGTTCATCTACAGAAAATAGGTTTGGTGGCAGGTTTTGTCATTAGTATTTTCAATCTAAAATATAGTTATTTTAGCAATCACATTTGATTAAGTCATTTTATTGCACTTCACACGCCACGTTTAAAGTTCTGGGAATGTTATTTGATCTTGTGATTTCTAATTCAGAAAAAAAGCACTCAATTTAACCTTGAGTTCATGTCTGTTTGGAATTATGGTGAAACCTCTTAATCTGAGCACAGCAGGTCCCTATGGGGCTTCATGTTTCCATTAGCTAATGAAATCAGTAATACACTTTACACACTCTAATGGAAGCAGAGGTTTTCCCATCATGATGAGCAACTACCTTGATTATGGGAGTCTGTTGATATGCATATTTCCATTTGCCTATGTAAAATTGCATTTCTACATTGCTCGTGTTTTTTTTAGACATTTTTCTGAGCTTGTGTGTTACCTGGACAGGGCTGAGGATTGCAGTCCTGATATTCTACTGGCGATCCTCGACAAGCAGTGGGAATGTTTTTGCCATCTGTACTGGTGCAGGTGCGTTTGCGAGTGCGGTAGCCTTTGGCACATTCCTGAGTGCAAGCTGACCACATCTCCCATGATGACCAGCCAGTGCCTGACAGTCGGACACCAGGCATCCTGAGAAGCTCCTCAACAAGAGCTGTAAAACATAGATTGCTCTTTACCACTTGACTAGTTTTTGTCAGCTTTTTTTCCCCTGCCCACTGGCATTGCTAATGATGCCAAGGATAACTATAACAATAACTACACTGTAAAAAATATCTGTAAATTATTAGTTTTCTGTATTTTATGATTCGTGTTTATTTTCCACCATTTATTTATACTTTTGATTTGCAATATGGGACCTTGATCTTTCTTTGAACTTTCTCAGTTCGAAAAAGTGACTTTTGTTAACATTTTCAATAGTTTAAAGTGATGAATTGTCTGGGCTAGTGTTGTATATTATGGTACAAAAACCTTGTAATGTACTGCCAGTACATGTTCTATTATTTTACTTTATATATTATTTCTTATATTAGTTCAAACTACTAAAATGTCAATAAAAGTCACTTGTTAAACTGTAGAGTTGAATTTTCAACATCAAAAGTTGACAGAGCAGAGATCAAGGTCCAATAATGCAATTCAAAATCATAAATAAACGGAAATCTCTTGTGAATCTCCAAATACGGAAACTGTTAATTAACATATTTTTACAGTGTATAAAGCTTCAAAAAATATTACATTTCTGTTAGAACAGCAAAGTCAACACCAAAGTGGTAATTTCCACCTTAATGACAAATACAACAAGGAACAATATCATCAGAATCATTGGATAAAAATAATTCACCAACTTTAAGTAGTTTGAACAGTGGTGTGGTTGCTAATATAGAGCTGCAAGGATGACATTTGTGTAGCCCAAAACCTGGTTAGAATTTCAGCACTTCTGGGTCCATTGTGATGAAGTGAATATTTTTGTATTGATTTATTAATTTTTTTGAAATGCGTGAAATAAGTTTTGTGGTTTATTCCACAACATAAAATACATTACAGTGATACCCCACCAATAATAAAACAAATTCTTATCTTTAAAAATGCAGTTGGTAGCAAGTGGCTAAATTGAACAACAAAGCCAGTATTCACAAAACAGCTTAAAGTCCCCAAGAAATAAAAACAACCCATATGATTTTGCTAGCTCAGATGGCCAGTTTTGTGGTGAACAATTTATCTGTGCATACCATTAAGAAAAATAGTTCGCTCTACTAATCTTTAATTGAAATCTGAAAATGCACTTCCTGTTTGTTTTCAGTTAAATTGTCAAATGATGTGATTTTGCGGTATTGGGCATGAGTAACATATTTAATCACCCTGGTTCAACTGTTAATACACAGAAATGATGAGCAGGAGGAGTCTGTATTGTTGTAATAACTCTTCTTAAACCCCTTTCCGAGATCTTTCTGAATGAAATTTCTACTTTACTACGTCCATTCAGCCCGTGATAGAAAAAACAAGCCACGCCCACTGTTTGCTCATTTAAAATTCAATTTCTCTAGGAACTGCATCACATACATACATTCATTCATTAATTTTCTTTTCAGCTCAGTCCTTTTATTAATCTGGGGTCGCCACATTGGAATGAACCACCAACTTATCCAGCATATGTTTTACACAGCGGATGTCCTTCCAGCTGTAACCCTTCACTGGGAAACATCCACACACACTCATTCACACACATTCACCACGGACAATTTAGCTTACCCCAATTCACTTACAGCGCATGTCTTTGGACTTATGGGGGAAACCGGAGCACCCAGTGGAAACCCACGCAAACACGGGGAGAAGATGCAAACACACAGAAATGCCAACTGACCCAGCTGAGGCTCGAACCAGCGGCTTTCTTGCTGTGAGGCGACAACGCTACCCACTGAGCCACCACGCCCCCCACAAAGGCAATTAATGCATGCAAATTCTTATACATAGCCCATTTAAATGACTTTTTTTTCCATGATAAAAAACTAAAAATATGAAAAAAGTCATTGAAACAAGATGCATTTTTAAAGCAGCCTCTCATGCTTTTATTTGCCAGAAAAGTGTCTTTAATTAGAGCGTATTTTTTCATTTTGTACAAATTTTCTAATTTTTTTTAATAGGGAGAACATGCAAACTCCACACAGAAATGTTGCATGTCATTTCAAAATGCTGCTTTATTTTCACTTTGTGCCACTCTCTCAAGCAATGTGTTAGTGTGTGTCAAACATTTTAGTGAATTACATTTGTTTTGGGCTGGTTTTAGATTTGAAAAAAAGAGAAAATGTTGACTTTAGCGATGACAATACTCCATTTAAATAGCAGAAGATGCTGTCTGACTGTAAGAGTAAATGCCTCGCAGCAGTTTTCATGCCCATTAGATTTGCTTGTTTTAAATGTTCAGACCTGCAGATGGCGCTGATCGACAGTAGTATTAGTTCAAAGACGTTAAAAGCAAGTAAAATAGGTTGTTTTTAATTACGTGGTTCTGCAGACGCGCAAAATTCAGATGGAGGGCAGGAAGTAAAAAACTGGGAGATACAGAGGAAAGTCCGTATTTTTGCAATTTATACCATATTTCAAAGGAGATATAAATAAAAAAATAACCACAAATGTTGGGCATGATCCTTATTTAATGAAGAGGGCTGAGTTTTCTACTGAACTTAAGTATGTTTGCCTGTCATCGATGCTGTACATACTGTATAATCAAAATACTATAGTAAACACTATAATGTTTGGAAGCTTACTATAGATAATTACTTGAATTAAACTGTCATAGTAATTATATTGTTGCTGTGGTACGACAAAATAAACAGTAATAAACAAATTATTCAATAGGCTTCAGTTTCTATAATTATACACCATCACAATGCACCAATATAGTTTACACTAACATTACAGCATTTATTACAGTTTATCAGTTTACTATGCTACAGTATTCTGCAGCATTCATTAACAAAGATTTGTACACATTATACACTTTACTATGTGGTTCAAAAACATGTTCATTATAAATTACAATAGTTTTTCCCCATGCGGATATCTTCCAGACATCACGAAAAAACAGACGAAAGCATACAAAAGCATGGACACATAGTCTACATTATTATTTATTTAGTTATTTTTGTAAGGGGGGAAAGTGCTCCACAATATTAATCGTCCAGTACTGCATGTCTTTTTTGTTCAGTCAATGAACTTACCATCAACAATCATTCACCGCTGTTGCGCAGAGAGGGGTCTGGATGCAGACCTGGAGGTGCAATTTGTGCTGCATCCAATGCTTTTTAATGGGCTCACCTAACCCCACCGCAACCCTACCCCTTATAGTGACGTCACTCGCTCCATTGAGTGCATTGTGTCTGACATTGCATCGCTGAGTGATGCAGTCTCAGCTTGTATCATAGAGGCTGCATCCAGATACTATTGGCTGCGCATTTAGACGTTCACGTTACGGTTGTTTATTCCACCAAAACGCCAGTAAAGACATGGATTATTGCAAAACAATTATGTGGGCGATTTAATAATCATGTAATCATGCGGCGATTACATGGCATGTGACGTTATTTATATTCTCCTGGATTTTGTATAAGTGTGGTGGTGTTTGTGTCTGATTTTTATATAACACATTAACATATTTATAGCTAGGCCTGTATATAATTTTTATTGGTGCTGTCAAACAAATTATTGCCCCCCTTTATGAGCAAAAACATTTGTAAGTTTATAAAAGCTGTTCGGCATTTCTTATTTTGGCCAATTGTTAACAATTATAAACAGCATAAAACAGAAAAATTTTGATGTTCTAATAGTGATTCCTAAGTAGAAGAACCCCTTCATGCCCTCCATCTGAGTCTTGTGCGTCATCAATGACGTCATGTGAAAACAACATATAGATTAAAACTATCATTTCATAGCTGTTTGAATTTTACTCTTTATACGCATCAAGCTGCTGACCGGAAGTTCGAAGCATCCTGCTTACGCATACAAGCAAAGCATATTGGTTAATTTTGCATTCTATGAAAAAGGTTTATTTTTAAGACTCCAAAATTTGTAACTTTTTTAATACTTAAGATTATTTAAGACTTTTTCTTTTGTAAATCAGTGAAATTTTAGACGTAGTTTAGAGAACAATAAGACCAAACCACAAACTATCCTAAAAGGATTAAAATTATTTAAATAATACAAAAAAAAAAATTGTGAATACGGGCCCATGATGTCAGGGTAAATCACATTAAACCGGTAAACCTGCAGTTAAAATCTTTCAATTAAAGTGATGTTAAAAGTTGACCATGGCATAGTTCATTTATAACCACCTTCAGCTTTTTACTGATGTGTTCATGCTTCAAAATGAATACTGTTGCACATGATGTTTTATCTCTTATAATGTAAAAACCAATGGGAACATTCTTTTGAGATTTTGTCAGTGGAACCAGGGTTATGTGAACTTCTGGGTAGGCCATCAAAAACACGTCATCACTGCAACACTCTGTTAGTATGTTATTTCAAGCAGCTACTTTTTAGGGTAATTCAAGGTCCCTTAAATAAACCACCAATGTCATGCTGTGTTTTACATCATCTCTGACAAAGAATTCTAGTCACAGCAACCTGCACAAGGTGAATTCTGACACTCTCTTGTCTCTAATGCATTCCATGTGCAATGCAAGTGGTTGACCTCCCTCGAGTTCAGACGTTACAGTTAATCAATGTGGCGCCCGACATGCGCAAAGTGGGCAAGTGCTGAACTGTGGCCCTGAACTGTCATTGAGCCAGCAGGATCTGCCCACTAAAGTCAGATCTGAATTTATGTGTGGGTGTGCATTAGGGCTGCATCATATTGGAAAAAAACACACTGCCTTTATTTAGTTTTTCTGTAATATATGATATGATATGATATGATATGATATGATATGTGATATGATATATATGATATATGATATGATATGATACGATACGATACGATACGATACGATACGATACGATACGATACGATATGATATGATATGATTTGATATGATATGATATGTGATATGATATATGGTATGACATGACATGATATATGATATGATATATGATATGATATGACATGATATATGATACGATATATGATATGATATGACACAATACATGATATGATATGATATGATATGATATGATTTGATATGATATATGATATGATATGATTTGATATGATATGATATGTGATATGATATATGGTATGACATGACATGATATATGATATGATATATGATATGATATGACATGATATATGATACGATATATGATATGATATGACACAATACATGATATGATATGATATATATGATATATGATATGATATATATGATATATGATATGATATATATGATATATGATATGATATGACACAATACATGATATGATATGATATATATGATATATGATATGATATATATGATATATGATATGATATATATGATATATGATATGATATGATATGATATGATATGATTTATGATATGATATATGATATATGATGTATGATATATGTCCGTAGTGTATGAATGTGAATGAGTGTGTATGGATGTTTCCCAGAGATGGGTTGCAGCTGGAAGGGCATATGCAGCGTAAAACATATGCTGGATAAGTTGGCGGTTCATTCCGCTAACACGACCCCAGGTTAATAAAGGAACTAAACTGAAAAGAAAATGAATGAATGAATGAATGAATGATAAATGATATATGATTTGAGATATGATATGATATATAATATATGATATAAGATAAGATAAGATAAGATAAGATAAGATAAGATAAGATAAGATAAGATAAGATAAGATAAGATAAGATACCATGCGATATGATATGATATGATATGATATGATATGATATGATATGATATGATATGATATGATATGATATGATATGATATGATATATGATATGAACTTTATCAGATGACCTAAATTGCTCTATTTGGAAAGAATATAAATATTAGATGAATACATTAGTGCAAATAATGAGTTTTCTGGGGAGTCTAAAGGCGGGTGTTCATGGTGCAAATTCTGATAGTCAGAGGATGGTGTGCGCACAAACATTCCGAAGCAATCGCATGAAATTCCATACCAAAAACATGGACAGAGGAAAACCTTGCTTTCTTTGTTATCAGAGTTAATCCTTGCCTCCTTCTCTCTCTTAATATTTTATAAGTGGTCCAATATATAACTTTCAGGAAAGAAGGAAAAAAAAAAACAACAACTGAATTTTGTGTTGGGGTCATTTTAGTATGCTATATGAAAGGTTAGGTATGGGTGCAATAAATGCTGAAACTGTATTAAATGGGACAATAACTACAAGAATAAAGATAGAGTACACAAATTATATATTGATAAAGATTATTACAAGTTTTTCTGATATTTGAACAGTTTGAGGAGTTCTTTGTAGAACTGACAAGAATTAAATGTTGATTTTGAATTCATAAGAATGTTTTGGGAGGTACACATTGTCTGTTGTGAGAATTATTGTATAATATGATTGTAGGAAGAAACATGTTTTAATAAACATATTATTATGCTCTCTCTCTCTCTCAAAACAGGTATTGTTATGAGCCATATTTTTGCCACACAAAACATACAAGTTGTTTTTCAGCACCGCGAAACCAATACGCCTTGTCAACATGTGTGTGTGTGATTTATAAAGCCTTGTCCGCTGTAAATGATCACATCATTTCCACATGACTCCTTTCAAAGGAGAAAAAAAATCACCACATATGACAGCAAAAATCATATTGTGTATATCCAGCTTAATAGTATTCAGGTACATAAATTTAATATTTAAATTTAAAATATCACTGTAAAGTCTTCTTTGTATAAATAATACAATAATTATAATCATTTCTTGTGCCTGAATGCTTTAAACTAGCTTGAAATGCTCAGTCACAGGCCTTAAAACACATGCAAATGATAAACTTTCATTCTATTATGGTTAGACTTCAAATCAGGTGTGCTCTGAACTGTGGTGCTTCGTCAACTATAATCGTGACTCGACATTGCAATGATTGTGAATGCACACATTGCAATGTCAATGCTGAAATGATATAATATGCAGCCCATAATAAAAAGTGTCTATACACTCACAGTCTGTTTCGCAGGTTACCATCCCATCATTGGGGCAGAAGCGTGTCTCCACCTTACGCTTGCCTAGTTGGAGTTCATGAGGGTCAGCTAGTTGAGCCCGGCAGATGTAACGAACTCTTTGCTCCTGCCGTGCCCCTCCTTGGGTTATATTCACTGGCATCCAAGGGGTCCACGGGGTGTTTCGGCGCACCTCTGGACAGGACTCCAAATTACATGCTTGGTACTCCTGAAACGGGGAGAAGATGACATCATTGTTCGTTTTTCATGCACAGGGGACGTTACTTCACTTTCTCAGATGCGCACGAAGCTACGTCCCGCCATCCTTGTGCCATCATTGTGAACAGTTAATAAAATTTAATGGCTCCTTGCTAGACACCCAAGGGGGTGTTGCGGTTCTTTGCAAGGAACGTTAATTTGAGTCCTAATTAAGTCGATTAAATTTGAATTAATTGCAGCTCTTAAGAGAGTCGGAGAGCAAAGAAATCAGTCCAATTTAAAATGTAAGAGCAAAAGAGCACCTTGAAGAGCATTTCAGAAAACTGATTTGTCACAATCTTTTGTTGTATAGAAATGATAACACACCAGTTATGAAAGATATAAACAAATAAACAAATGATTATGAAATTAATCCAAATAAGTGGGCTTTTGTTAATGCATTCTCACCATGACTGGAAGACATTTGCTTTGCTGTAGTGTAATTTGTTGATCAATCATTATGCAAAAAACAAACAAACATTTTAACTGTCATGTGAATATTGTTTAAACTGTTCCTCTGTGGAACAGAATCTGCTGACTTACCCATTTAAACTATAATTCATTTAGTCTGATTAGGTGACCAAAAGGGCTAGATAAAACCTTTGGGGAACCAGGAATTTACAGTTCTAATATGTAAAAGTCATTTAATTTAAATGAGCTACTGAGACCATGCTTGCTTACAGTTTTGTAGATGCTAGATAACACTGTCATAAAAAGAAAAATGTACAAATAGAAAACTGAGGCAAGTAGGTCAGCTTTCAAGCAGTTTTTAATTTAATTTAATTTAATTTAATTTAATTTAATTTAATTTAATTTAATTTAATTTAATTTAATTTAATTTAATTTAATTTAATTTAATTTAATTTAATTTAATTTAATTTAATTTAATTTGTAAAAACTCAATTCTCAAAAAATTATAAGAAAAAAAAATAAATTTTCTCCATTTTCTTAAATTAAAGTTGGTAATATATTATCCTCATAGCTGTATGTTTTGTTTCATGGATTATAAACTAGAGATCTGCACGGGACTGTATTTTTAATCCTGCTCCTGCCAGGTTTTATTTTGCACTCGACGGCTCTCACCGTATCATCAGTCTTTGTTCACCCGCTGCCTGACCCGCCTCGTTTTCTACCCGACCTGACCATTCCTATTAAATTTAGATCTGGTTTACAAAATCTCACATTAAAATTGGGCACTACCAAAAGAGAGAGCTAACAGATAAAAGGGTAGGTTGTGCAAGGATTGTAGGCTAAATGTCAGTTTTGTTTACCCCTTTGTGATGAGACATGAGTGCCGCATGACGTGCGGTGAGGTTTGTAGCTGGTGAGGCACTGACTATTTCAAAGTCAGATTTACAAACAGATCCACTCTATATACTTGCCTACTACCGATTATGTTTCATATATCATATCAGCAGTATTTCTTTACATATAGCAGGTACATATTGGGCCAAGGAAGAATGTAAAATGTATAGCGACCTCCCAAATAACACCCAGCTGAATGCTACAGAGTCCAGACAGTCTATAACATGCGACACACAGCACCACGGAGGATGCTCTCTCTCTCTCTCTCTCTCTCTCTCTCTCTCTCTCTCTCTCTTACATCCAAAGTACTCGACCGCTACTGCGTTTTATTCGGAAATTAGTTCCCCCCAAGAAATCAGGTTGGGTTCCAGAATGCAGACCTCTATTATAAACCAATATCATAACACTTTAATGCAGGGGTGGGTAAAACATTTTTCAAGGGGCCACATTAGACTCTGGGGTGGTTATAGAGGGCCAGACCAATACAGTTTATTTGTTTTAAAAAATCATTCTGTGAAACTATTCAATAAACATTCATACAAACTCTAACGTTTAAAAAAGAATCAATTTTACACAGAAAGTATTTTAAAGACCAGCATCACAATATCAACTTCATATAAATGCCACAGGGTTGTTTGTTTGATTGCTTCACCTCAGTTAATTTTTATTTATTTATTTATTCATACATTTATAATGAATCGCAGCACTTTGAAATGTTTTGATTTTTTCAACTCACTGCACCTGGCGTGACATGTGTATCCTTTTCCATTTGCACACTAAACAGGGACGTCTCCATTTGAAATAACAAAATTGAGTGCGCAAAAGATGCTATGTGAAAGTCCCCTTTTGTTGACTCACAATATCAGACCTGCATCTTGCATTGTTCCTGGTTGAATTTAAATTAAATGAATACTTAAAGCGGGCCACTGCCCAATGCCCAGGTCTGCTTTAAAGCAATAGTTCACCCAAAATATTACTCACGTGTTTCAAAACTTTTAGGAATTTCTTTCCTCTGTTGAACACGAAACAAAATATTTCAAATAATGTTGGGAAAAACAATCATTGACATCCATAGTAGAAACAAAAAAAAAAAAAAAAAAAGTAGGAAAAAGTAGAGGAAGAGTGAATAGTCATTCTTGGGTGAACTATCCCTTTAACAAAGCTGCTGAAAGAGTGTGCATGCAGTATTGCACTCTATAAGCATTCGCCTTTCTGTCTTGGCAACAAAAAGCATGCCCAAATAAATTTATGTATATATGTTTTATCTCGTTTTCATTTTGAAGATGATGAATGCACTGTAAATAACTTCAAGAATGTCAGCAGGCAGGGTGGATGATCAACTTAATGTAAGTGACAGTCTCAGAACTGCATAAATCTCCACAATGAAACAGGGTATTAGATTTGTCTAGTCCACTCAGTCTACTCTGAATCACAAATGAGCTCTGCTTCTACAGTACATCACGCGTATCTTTCTAGGAGGAGAGTGGCTTGGTTATCATGCTCCAGCAGGAGGCTTCAAGGCTACAGTGTGTGTGTATGTGTGTGTATGTAAGAGAGTGTGCTTCAGGTATACGTACCAGTGCACACCCTGGACAGCTATTTCCATTCTCACAGTTCCTGGAGCGAGAGTGCACACCTCCACCACAATCTGCACTGCACTTGGACCAGGGAGACCATGATGACCAGAAGATAGGCTGAGGGCATGACACCTTCTCATTGCAGAATCTGGAGAGCATAAAAAATGTGTTTCACTGATATCATCAGTCTTAGTCGGGCTGCTGTGAGTTGATAAAATGCAAAAGAAATGTTAGCTTAAAGAAATTTGGATATGAGACCTATGATGTTTGATGTTACTGACATTTAAAGTGCATCATATTTTATTTGACAGTTGCAGCAGAAGGAAAGATTATCAGATAATCATTTTAAATAGCATTTTTGTACAATTTGAGAGATCATTCATTGTATTCAGTGGTGCAAAGTGTCAAGTTACAAATACTCAAATTACAGTAACAGAGCAGTTTTTTTCAGGAAATGTACTTTTATTCATTCATTCATTTTCTTTTCGGATTAGTCCCTTTATTAATCCGGGGTCCGAACCGGGAATGAACCGCCAACTTATTCAGCACATGTTCTACGCAGCGGATGCCCTTCCAGCTGCAACCCATCTCTGGGAAACACCCATACACACTCATTCACACTCATACACCACGGACAATTTAGCCTACCCAATTCACCTTTACTGCATGTCTTTGGACTGTGGGGGAAACTCATGCGAACGCAGGGATAACATTCAAACTCCACACAGAAAAGCCAACTGACCCAGCCGAGGCTCGAACCAGCAACCTTCTTGCTGTGAGGTGACAGCACTACCTACTGTGCCACTGTGTCACCCGAAATGTACTTTTAGTAGTTTAAAAAAATGCTAAACACAATTCCATTCAATTGAATTTTCTGGGGACAACTTAATTGTTTAATGTTTAATCTACTTAAATTTGTTAAAATTAACCTAGTTGATTTGTGTTGGAAAAATTGTGTAGAACCAAGCATTTTTACAGTGTGTGTTTTTACTTGTTTTAAGTGTTGTATCTGTACTTTTACAGCACTATTTTCCCTTAAACCTGCAGTAAATATTTTTTTTATAAATATTTTTTAAGTTTTTCACCTTTTATTGGGATAGGAGAGTGGAGGACAGACAGGAAAGCATTGGGAGCAGAGAGAGGGGAAGGGTCGGCATAGGACCTCGAGCCGGGAATCGAACTCGGGTCACCATGAGCACCATGGTGCTATATGTTGGCGTAATTAACCACTAGGCTATTGGCACCGACTGCAGTCAATATTTTATATGTTTATTTTTATTAAGTAGAATGATCAGTTCTGATTCCTATCCAATCAAATTGTGCATATAAAACCTGCATCAGAAAGAGCAACCATAAAACACACGTTATAAATGCAACTAACATGTACAGCAGGAGTGTCAAACTCATTTCCTGGAGGGTTGCTTCCCTGCACAGTTTAGTTTCAACACACTTGTAGGTTTCAAACAAGCCCAAAAGACTCTGGTGTTTGATCAGGTGTGTTTAATTAGGGTTTCAGTACTCTTTATACCACTGATTGTATTAAAAACTCCTGTAAGTTTCATAACTCAAAAGTAGTTTGTTAGTCTAAAAACAACTTAAACTGAGGCCAAAGTGCAACAGTCTTTGCCTGATCCCAACATTAGGGAAGAGTGCAAACTTTATTTTTAATGAATTTCCAGATGGCGTCAGTAAGAACTTGGTCCTTTATTTCCTTAATTTTAACCCTATACACTGTAAAAACTGATCATTTACTTATTAAAATGAACTTACTTAAAAGCGACAAGTTGACTTTACTTTGAAAATATTAGTAAAACCATTGGAACTTGGAACTTTTAAGTTGATTGAACTTATTTTTTTATAATTATGCATGTATGCACATTTACTTATAACTTTAAAGGCAGCAGGTTTACTCACCTTTTTAAAGTAAATTGAACTATTCGTTTTTACAGTGTATTTGTTCACAAACAAGGCACAATTCAACACAGTATTTTCATATACAGTATTTTTTACAGAATAAGATTTAAATTAAAAGATGTTGTGCATACATTATTGTATCCAGAAACACTGTCACACCACACAAG